>NW_028162835.1:15000-22500 GCF_964263955.1 Coregonus lavaretus
TTAAAACGTTAATAATTCAAAAACTAAAAGTCCAATCAGGATGGGGTTTTTTTGGCGCAAAAGGGCACGAATAGACGCACATTTATATATAAATTAATTCGTTTTTGGAAATTTTTTACTATATTTTAATTATGTTAGAAAAGTGAAAAAAAAAAATAGGGGTCAGAACGGTTGATGTTCCTATACGAGTTAAGAAAAACCCTTTTAGGTAATGGAAGTTCATCATAAAAGAGGATAATAGACCAAATTTGGGACCTCTAGCTCATCGGGAAGTATTTTTAAACATTATTTGAAAAAATCGGAAAAATCGGCCGAAATTGCACTATGTCCCTTCGTGCATGGTAACCCAAATGAGAACCAGGGGGAACGGCTCCTGACTCACACAAGGCCGACATGGGTGCTCTTGGTCGGATTGGGTTGTGGGTCAGACACCCCCACATGGAAGACCGCCGGCGGTCGATGGGAGAACCAGAGACCGACTCCTGGCTCACGGAAGGCCGATTTGGGTGCACTTGGTCGGATTGGGTTGTGGGTCAGACACCCCAACATGGTTGTCCGCCGGCGGACACCAGGAGAACCAGGGACCGACTCCTGGCTCACGGAAGGCCGATTTGATGCACTTTTTTCGGATTGGGGTGGTGGTCAGACACCCCCATATGGAAATCATCCGGTTGACAACAGGAGAACCAGGGACCGACTCCTGCCTCACGGAAGGCCGATTTTGATGCACTTTTCTCGGATTGGGTTGGTGGTCAGACACCCCCATATGGATAACCGCCGGCGGACACCAGGAGAACCAGGGACCGACTCCTGGCTCCCGGAAGGCCGATTTTGATGCACTTTTCTCGGATTGGGTTGGTGGTCAGACACCCCCATATGGAAATCATCCGGTTGACACTATGAGAACCAGGGACCGACTCCTGGCTCCCGGAAGGCCGATTTTGATGCACTTTTCTCGGATTGGGTTGGTGGTCAGACACCCCCATATGGAAACCATCCGGTTGACACCAGGAGAACCAGGGACCGACTCCTGGCTCCCGGAAGGCCGATTTTGATGCACTTTTCTCGGATTGGGTTGGTGGTCAGACACCCCCATATGGAAATCATCCGGTTGACACTATGAGAACCAGGGACCGACTCCTGGCTCCCGGAAGGCCGATTTTGATGCACTTTTCTCGGATTGGGTTGGTGGTCAGACACCCCCATATGGAAACCATCCGGTTGACACTATGAGAACCAGGGACCGACTCCTGGCTCCCGGAAGGCCGATTTTGATGCACTTTTCTCGGATTGGGTTGGTGGTCAGACACCCCCATATGGAAATCATCCGGTTGACACTATGAGAACCAGGGACCGACTCCTGGCTCCCGGAAGGCCGATTTTGATGCACTTTTCTCGGATTGGGTTGGTGGTCAGACACCCCCATATGGAAATCATCCGGTTGACACTATGAGAACCAGGGACCGACTCCTGGCTCCCGGAAGGCCGATTTTGATGCACTTTTCTCGGATTGGGTTGGTGGTCAGACACCCCTATATGGAAACCATCCGGTTGACACTATGAGAACCAGGGACCGACTCCTGGCTCCCGGAAGGCCGATTTTGATGCACTTTTCTCGGATTGGGTTGGTGGTCAGACACCCCCATATGGAAACCATCCGGTTGACACCAGGAGAACCAGGGACCGACTCCTGGCTCCCGGAAGGCCGATTTTGATGCACTTTTCTCGGATTGGGTTGGTGGTCAGACACCCCCATATGGAAATCATCCGGTTGACACTATGAGAACCAGGGACCGACTCCTGGCTCCCGGAAGGCCGATTTTGATGCACTTTTCTCGGATTGGGTTGGTGGTCAGACACCCCCATATGGAAACCATCCGGTTGACACTATGAGAACCAGGGACCGACTCCTGGCTCCCGGAAGGCCGATTTTGATGCACTTTTCTCGGATTGGGTTGGTGGTCAGACACCCCCATATGGAAATCATCCGGTTGACACTATGAGAACCAGGGACCGACTCCTGGCTCCCGGAAGGCCGATTTTGATGCACTTTTCTCGGATTGGGTTGGTGGTCAGACACCCCCATATGGAAACCATCCGGTTGACACCAGGAGAACCAGGGACCGACTCCTGGCTCCCGGAAGGCCGATTTTGATGCACTTTTCTCGGATTGGGTTGGTGGTCAGACACCCCCATATGGAAATCATCCGGTTGACACTATGAGAACCAGGGACCGACTCCTGGCTCCCGGAAGGCCGATTTTGATGCACTTTTCTCGGATTGGGTTGGTGGTCAGACACCCCCATATGGAAACCATCCGGTTGACACCAGGAGAACCAGGGACCGACTCCTGGCTCCCGGAAGGCCGATTTTGATGCACTTTTCTCGGATTGGGTTGGTGGTCAGACACCCCATATGGAAACCATCCGGTTGACACCAGGAGAACCAGGGACCGACTCCTGGCTCCCGGAAGGCCGATTTTGATGCACTTTTCTCGGATTGGGTTGGTGGTCAGACACCCCCATATGGAAACCATCCGGTTGACACCAGGAGAACCAGGGACCGACTCCTGGCTCCCGGAAGGCCGATTTTGATGCACTTTTCTCGGATTGGGTTGGTGGTCAGACACCCCCATATGGAAATCATCCGGTTGACAACAGGAGAACCAGGGACCGACTCCTGGCTCCCGGAAGGCCGATTTTGATGCACTTTTCTCGGATTGGGTTGGTGGTCAGACACCCCCATATGGAAACCATCCGGTTGACACTATGAGAACCAGGGACCGACTCCTGGCTCACGGAGGCCGATTTTGATGCACTTTTCTCGGATTGGGGTGGTGGTCAGACACCCCATATGGATAACCGCCGGCGGACACCAGGAGAACCAGGGACCGACTCCTGGCTCACGGAGGCCGATTTTGTTGCACTTTTCTCGGATTGGGGTGGTGGTCAGACACCCCCATATGGAAATCATCCGGTTGACACTATGAGAACCAGGGACCGACTCCTGGCTCACGGAGGCCGATTTTGATGCACTTTTCTCGGATTGGGGTGGTGGTCAGACACCCCCATATGGTAAACCGCCGGCGGACACTAGGAGAACCAGGGGAGGCTCTTACCTCACACATGGGGGTTTTGGGTGCCCTTGGCCGGCTTGGGGGTGACCCCAAGGGGGGGTCCAAGACCCCACACCCGGATCCATCCACAGGGGGGCGCCACAGGTCACTTTAAGCCTGATTTCACTATGGGTACCCAGGGGAGGCTGTTCACTCACACATGGGGGTTTTGGGTGCCCTTGGTCGGCATGGCTGGCTTGGGGGAGACCCCAAGAAGGGGTCCAAGCACCCACAGCCGAATCCATCCACAGGGGGGCGCCACAGGTCACTTTAGGCCTGATTTCACTGGGGGGACACTGGGGAGGCTGTTCACTCACACATGGGGGTTTTGGGTGCCCTTGGTCGGCATGGCTGGCTTGGGGGAGACCCCAAGAAGGGGTCCAAGCACCCCCACCAAGATCCATCCACAGGGGGGCGCCACAGGTCACTTTAAGCCTGATTTCACTATGGGTACACTGGGGAGGCTGTTCACTCACACATGGGGGTTTTGGGTGCCCATGGTCGGCATGGCTGGCTTGGAGGAGACCCCAAGAAGGGGTCAAGCACCCCCACCAAGATCCATCCACAGGGGGGCGCCACAGGTCACTTTAAGCCTGATTTCACTATGGGTACCCAGGGGAGGCTGTTCACTCACACATGGGGGTTTTGGGTGCCCATGGCCGGCATGGATGGCTTGGGGGGGACCCCAAGAAGGGGTCCAAGACCCCACAGCCGGATCCATCCACAGGGGGGCGCCACAGGTCACTTTAGGCCGGATTTCACTATGGGGACCCAGGGGAGGCTGTTCACTCACACATGGGGGTTTTGGGTGCCCTTGGTCGGCATGGCTGGCTTGGGGGAGACCCCAAGAAGGGGTCCAAGCACCCACAGCCGAATCCATCCACAGGGGGGCGCCACAGGTCACTTTAGGCCTGATTTCACTGGGGGGACACTGGGGAGGCTGTTCACTCACACATGGGGGTTTTGGGTGCCCTTGGTCGGCATGGCTGGCTTGGGGGAGACCCCAAGAAGGGGTCCAAGCACCCCCACCAAGATCCATCCACAGGGGGGCGCCACAGGTCACTTTAAGCCTGATTTCACTATGGGTACACTGGGGAGGCTGTTCACTCACACATGGGGGTTTTGGGTGCCCATGGTCGGCATGGCTGGCTTGGAGGAGACCCCAAGAAGGGGTCCAAGCACCCCCACCAAGATCCATCCACAGGGGGGCGCCACAGGTCACTTTAAGCCTGATTTCACTATGGGTACCCAGGGGAGGCTGTTCACTCACACATGGGGGTTTTGGGTGCCCATGGCCGGCATGGATGGCTTGGGGGGGACCCAAGAAGGGGTCCAAGACCCCACAGCCGGATCCATCCACAGGGGGGCGCCACAGGTCACTTTAGGCCGGATTTCACTATGGGGACCCAGGGGAGGCTGTTCACTCACACATGGGGGTTTTGGGTGCCCTTGGTCGGCATGGCTGGCTTGGGGGAGACCCCAAGAAGGGGTCCAAGCACCCACAGCCGAATCCATCCACAGGGGGGCGCCACAGGTCACTTTAGGCCTGATTTCACTGGGGGACACTGGGGAGGCTGTTCACTCACACATGGGGGTTTTGGGTGCCCTTGGTCGGCATGGCTGGCTTGGGGAGACCCAAGAAGGGGTCCAAGCACCCCCACCAAGATCCATCCACAGGGGGGCGCCACAGGTCACTTTAAGCCTGATTTCACTATGGGTACACTGGGGAGGCTGTTCACTCACACATGTTGGGTGCCCATGGTCGGCATGGCTGGCTTGGAGGAGACCCCAAGAAGGGGTCCAAGCACCCCCATCCAGATCCATCCACAGGGGGGCGCCACAGGTCACTTTAGGCCGGATTTCACTATGGGGACCCAGGGGAGGCTGTTCACTCACACATGGGGGTTTTGGGTGCCCATGGTCGGCATGGCCAGCTTGGGGGAGACCCCAAGAAGGGGTCCAAGCACCCACAGCCGAATCCATCCACAGGGGGGCGCCACAGGTCACTTTAGGCCGGATTTCACTATGGGGACCCAGGGGAGGCTGTTCACTCACACATGGGGGTTTTGGGTGCCCATGGTCGGCATGGCCAGCTTGGGGGAGACCCCAAGAAGGGGTCCAAGCACCCACAGCCGAATCCATCCACAGGGGGGCGCCACAGGTCACTTTAGGCCGGATTTCACTATGGGTACACTGGGGAGGCTGTTCACTCACACATGGGGGTTTTGGGTGCCCATGGTCGGCATGGCTGGCTTGGAGGAGACCCCAAGAAGGGGTCCAAGCACCCCCACCAAGATCCATCCACAGGGGGGCGCCACAGGTCACTTTAAGCCTGATTTCACTATGGGTACACTGGGGAGGCTGTTCACTCACACATGGGGGTTTTGGGTGCCCATGGTCGGCATGGCTGGCTTGGAGGAGACCCCAAGAAGGGGTCCAAGCACCCCCACCAAGATCCATCCACAGGGGGGCGCCACAGGTCACTTTAAGCCTGATTTCACTATGGGTACACTGGGGAGGCTGTTCACTCACACATGGGGGTTTTGGGTGCCCATGGTCGGCATGGCTGGCTTGGAGGAGACCCCAAGAAGGGGTCCAAGCACCCCCACCAAGATCCATCCACAGGGGGGCGCCACAGGTCACTTTAAGCCTGATTTCACTATGGGTACACTGGGGAGGCTGTTCACTCACACATGGGGGTTTTGGGTGCCCATGGTCGGCATGGCTGGCTTGGAGGAGACCCCAAGAAGGGGTCCAAGCACCCCCACCAAGATCCATCCACAGGGGGGCGCCACAGGTCACTTTAAGCCTGATTTCACTATGGGTACACTGGGGAGGCTGTTCACTCACACATGGGGGTTTTGGGTGCCCATGGTCGGCATGGCTGGCTTGGAGGAGACCCCAAGAAGGGGTCCAAGCACCCCCACCAAGATCCATCCACAGGGGGGCGCCACAGGTCATTTTCACTAGGAGAACCAGGGGAGGGCTCCTGACTCACACATGGGCATTCTGGGTGCCCATGGCTGGGATGGGTGAGACAGAGTCCAGCCCTCCACACACAAAAGTGACCCAGCAGGCCAGAAGAAAGGGGAGAGAGAGAGAGAGAGAGAACAAATAATACATGGGCACAGAGCAGCCAGCCTCCATTGGAGCTGCCTGCACAGTGCTGCCCTCCTGTGGGAAAGGTTCACACACACACTCACTCACTCACTCACACAGACACACACAGACAAACCTATTCACTTGGGCCTTCTCCCTCATGCCCTGCTGACATCCATGCAGGCCCACATTGACCTTTGTGACCTCTGGAGCTCCATGCACCTTGTTCTAAACTCCCTGCCTAGTAAAGGGCATCTCCCATGGGCATGAGAGTACAGCTCACTCCCCTGGAGCACCATGCCTCTTTTTAATCACTCTCTCCCTATTAAAACCCTCTCTCCCATGGGCTTGAGAGTACAGCTTACTCCCTTGACCTCCAGAGGTATAGGAGGCCAAAAAAAAAGGGGGACAGAGCAGACAGCCCCCAAAGGGGATGCCTGCTCTGCCCCCCTATGAGACAGGTTCACTCACTCACACAGACACACCTATTCACTTGGGCCTTCTCCCTCATGCCCTGCTGACATCCATGCAGGCCCACATTGACCTTTGTGACCTCTGGAGCTCCATGCCTCTTTTTAAACTCTCTCTTCCCATTAAAAGCCTCTCTCACATGGGCTTGAGAGTACAGCTTACTCCCTTGACCTCCAGAGGTATAGGAGGCCAAAAAAAAAGGGGGACAGAGCAGACAGCCCCCAAAGGGGATGCCTGCTCTGCCCCCCTATGAGACAGGTTCACTCACTCACACAGACACACCTATTCACTTGGGCCTTCTCTCTGTGGCCCTGCTGACAGCCATGCAGGCCCACATTGACCTTTGTGACCTCTGGAGCTCATTGCCTCCATCTCTACACTCCATGCCCAGTGAAACCCTCTCTCACTCGG
Organism: Coregonus lavaretus; assembly: GCF_964263955.1. Classification (NCBI taxonomy): domain Eukaryota; kingdom Metazoa; phylum Chordata; class Actinopteri; order Salmoniformes; family Salmonidae; genus Coregonus; species Coregonus lavaretus. The sequence continues at coordinate 22,097 of NW_028162835.1, forward strand.
CCTGAGACTGCAGCTCACTCCCTGGATGGCCTGGGCTCCAGAACCACGACCACCAAGCCCACACTCCCTGCCCACTCAAACCCTCTCTCACTCGGCCTCAGACTGCAGCTCACTCCCTGGATGGCCTGGGCTCCAGAACCACGACCACCAAGCCCACACTCCCTGCCCACTCAAACCCTCTCTCACTCGGCCTCAGACTGCAGCTCACTCCCTGGATGGCCTGGGCTCCAGAACCACGACCACCAAGCCCACACTCCCTGCCCGCTCAAACCATCTCTCACTCGGACTGAGACTGCAGCTCACTGCATGGGCGTCCCCGACCTCCATGCCTCCAGGCCCACCTCCGTGTCCGCTCAAACCATCTCTCACTCGGACTGAGACTGCAGCTCACTGCATGGGCGTCC
>NW_028162835.1:32500-34504 GCF_964263955.1 Coregonus lavaretus
TTAGGTAATGGAAGTTCATCATAAAAGAGGATAATAGACCAAATTTGGGACCTCTAGCTCATCGGGAAGTATTTTTAAACATTATTTGAAAAAATCGGAAAAATCGGCCGAAATTGCACTATGTCCCTTCGTGCATGGTAACCCAAATGAGAACCAGGGGGAACGGCTCCTGACTCACACAAGGCCGACATGGGTGCTCTTGGTCGGATTGGGTTGTGGGTCAGACACCCCCACATGGAAGACCGCCGGCGGTCGATGGGAGAACCAGAGACCGACTCCTGGCTCACGGAAGGCCGATTTGGGTGCACTTGGTCGGATTGGGTTGTGGGTCAGACACCCCAACATGGTTGTCCGCCGGCGGACACCAGGAGAACCAGGGACCGACTCCTGCCTCACGGAAGGCCGATTTGATGCACTTTTTCGGATTGGGGTGGTGGTCAGACACCCCCATATGGAAATCATCCGGTTGACAACAGGAGAACCAGGGACCGACTCCTGCCTCACGGAAGGCCGATTTTGATGCACTTTTCTCGGATTGGGTTGGTGGTCAGACACCCCAACATGGTTGTCCGCCGGCGGACACCAGGAGAACCAGGGACCGACTCCTGGCCTCACGGAAGGCCGATTTGATGCACTTTTTTTCGGATTGGGGTGGTGGTCAGACACCCCCATATGGAAATCATCCGGTTGACAACAGGAGAACCAGGGGCCGACTCCTGCCTCACGGAAGGCCGATTTTGATGCACTTTTCTCGGATTGGGTTGGTGGTCAGACACCCAACATGGTTGTCCGCCGGCGGACACCAGGAGAACCAGGGACCGACTCCTGGCTCACGGAAGGCCGATTTGATGCACTTTTTTCGGATTGGGGTGGTGGTCAGACACCCCCATATGGAAATCATCCGGTTGACAACAGGAGAACCAGGGGCCGACTCCTGCCTCACGGAAGGCCGATTTTGATGCACTTTTCTCGGATTGGGTTGGTGGTCAGACACCCCCATATGGAAATCATCCGGTTGACCACTATGAGAACCAGGGACCGACTCCTGGCTCCCGGAAGGCCGATTTTGATGCACTTTTCTCGGATTGGGTTGGTGGTCAGACACCCCCATATGGAAAACCATCCGGTTGACACTATGAGAACCAGGACCGACTCCTGGCTCCCGGAAGGCCGATTTTGATGCACTTTTCTCGGATTGGGTTGGTGGTCAGACACCCCCATATGGAAATCATCCGGTTGACACTATGAGAACCAGGGACCGACTCCTGGCTCACGGAGGCCGATTTTGATGCACTTTTCTCGGATTGGGGTGGTGGTCAGACACCCCCATATGGTAAACCGCCGGCGGACACTAGGAGAACCAGGGGAGGCTCTTACCTCACACATGGGGGTTTTGGGTGCCCTTGGCCGGCTTGGGGGTGACCCCAAGAGGGGGTCCAAGACCCCACACCCGGATCCATCCACAGGGGGGCGCCACATGTCATTTTAAGCCTGATTTCACTAGGGGAACCAGGGGATGATCTTAACTCACAAATGGGGGTTTTGGGTGCCCATGGCTGGCTTGGGGGTGACCCCAAGAGGGGTCCAAGACCCCACAGCCGGATCCATCCACAGGGGGGCGCCACAGAGGTCATTTTAGGCCTGATTTCACTAGGGGAACCAGGGGATGATCTTACTCACAAATGGGGGATTTGGCTGCCCATGGCTTGGGGGAGACCCCAAGAGGGGGTCCAAGCACCCCCACCCGGATCCATCCACAGGGGGGCGCCACATGTCACTTTAGGCCTGATTTCACTATGGGGACACAGGGGAGGCTGTTCACTCACACATGGGGGTTTTGGGTGCCCATGGCCGGCTTGGGTGACCCCAAGAGGGGGTACAAGACCCCACAGCCGGATCCATCCACAGGGGGGCGCCACATGTCATTTTAAGCCTGATTTCACTATGGGGACCCAGGGGAGGCTGTTCACTCACACATGGGGGTTTTGGGTGCCCATGGTCGGC
>NW_028162834.1:2500-164000 GCF_964263955.1 Coregonus lavaretus
GCACTTAGGTTTTGCGGTTTGAGGCAAATTCATTATTAATGCTCTGCCCATTATGATGCATATGTTTCATCCAACCATCCTGTTCTCCGTCACGCAGACATAGTGGTTTCCCTGAGTGAAGGATATGAAATCAGACAGCATGAGGTCACATCCTGTCAGCGATGCATCGCCCAGGAGACGGCACCTTGTGTAGCGTGTGCTGTTGTGCGTGTTTAAAGGGACTCATGAACACACCAACTACAGTAATAGGACCATGCTGAGAAGAAACATGGATCATATTAATTGGACTATGACAAAGGCATGTTATCCTAGGCCATGTTAGCAGTGCACTTCAGCTTGGATTCTGTCCACCGAGATGTGAAGACATTTCACTCACAACCGATTCAACATCCAGCCAAAATCACTGAGAGAACTATACTGTACATGATTAGCTTCAATGGTCTACTGTCCGCGTAAGGCTGAGTCCTGATCAGATCAGTTAGACTGGACTAGGTTGGTATTAGATTCAGGCTACTAGTTTGTTCTCTTCTGTGCTGTGCTGTGTGTGCGGAGGCTCTTGCCTATAACTTGATTTGTTGCTGTGTGCTGATGATTTGGCACAGATTGAGATGGCTTTGAATAAATTTCACTCCTAGAGAGTGGAGTGGAGAGCTGACGCGTTTGGCAGGGAAATTTAATTTAGCAGCTCCTATGTTTAACAGATGACACACACAAATGCATGCAGCCAAACACACACACATAAATAAATGTCAGTGGTCCCTCTCTTTCCCTCTCTCCTTTCCTCTGTCCTCTCTCTGCTCCTCTTCTCCCTCTCTCTGCTCCTCCTCTCCCTCTCTCTGCTCCTCTTCTCCCTCTCTCTGCTCCTCTTCTTCCTCTCTCTGCTCCTCTTCTCCCTCTCTCTGCTCCTCTTCTCCCTCTCTCTGCTCCTCTTCTCCCTCTCTCTGCTCCTCTTCTTCCTCTCTCTGCTCCTCTTCTCCCTCTCTCTGCTCCTCTTCTCCCTCTCTCTGCTCCTCTTCTCCCTCTCTCTGCTCCTCTTCTCCCTCTCTCTGCTCCTCTTCTCCCTCTCTCTGCTCCTCCTCTCCCTCTCTCTGCTCCTCTTCTTCCTCTCTCTGCTCCTCTTCTCCCTCTCTCTGCTCCTCTTCTTCCTCTCTCTGTTCCTCTTCTTCCTCTCTCTGCTCCTCTTCTCCCTCTCTCTGTTCCTCTTCTTCCTCTCTCTGCTCCTCTTCTCCCTCTCTCTGCTCCTCTTCTTCCTCTCTCTGCTCCTCTTCTCCCTCTCTCTGCTCCTCTTCTCCTTCTCTCTGCTCCTCTTCTCCCTCTCTCTGCTCCTCTTCTTCCTCTCTCTGCTCCTCTTCTTCCTCTCTCTGCTCCTCTTCTCCCTCTCTCTGCTCCTCCTCTCCCTCTCTCTGTTCCTCTTCTTCCTCTCTCTGCTCCTCTTCTTCCTCTCTCTGCTCCTCTTCTCCCTCTCTCTGCTCCTCTTCTCCCTCTCTCTGCTCCTCTTCTCCCTCTCTCTGCTCCTCTTCTCCCTCTCTCTGCTCCTCTTCTCCCTCTCTCTGCTCCTCTTCTCCCTCTCTCTGCTCCTCTTCTTCCTCTCTCTGCTCCTCTTCTCCCTCTCTCTGCTCCTCTTCTCCCTCTCTCTGCTCCTCTTCTTCCTCTCTCTGCTCCTCTTCTTCCTCTCGCTGCTCCTCTTCTCCCTCTCTCTGCTCCTCTTCTCCCTCTCTCTGCTCCTCTTCTCCCTCTCTCTGCTCCTCTTCTACCTCTCTTCTTCTCATGTTTTCATCAGATTGTGTCTTCTCTTCTCCCCTTCTTTGTCCAATCCTCCTTGAGAGAAAGATAGTTAGAGAAAGAGAGAGCCTAGAGAAGAGAAGGAAGGAAAATCACACATTCTCTCTCCAGGTGGGGCCATGTCTCTCTCTCAGCATCTCCCCCTCACCGCCCCGCAGCCCCTGCTACCTGGTTAAGTCTACCTTCCCTAAGCTCTCATCATTAGTGAGCATCCGGGGGGGAGGTAGAGTAACAGTAACAACAAGACACGTAAATAACATATTTAAACACTGCCATTTCTTCTCCTCTTGAGGATGAACAGGCACAAAGGGAGGAGTGCTGTCTCTCCCTCTGTCGTTCTTCATCTCCTCCTTTCATCTTTCCTTCTCATCTCTCTACATTTAAGCAGAAGGGCTTTGATTAGCTTTAAGGAGGGATTTTTTCTGTCTGTTTTTTGTTTTTGGCACAGTTGTGCTGGCACTGTGTGGATAGGGGCTCATTAAGGTAGTTGGGGATAGGAGTTGACTTAAGATGCATGTTCTGTGCCAGATGTCACATGAAGTATACGTATATTGTAGTCTAGGTCTAGAGTACACCTATGGCACTGTTGATGGTTAAAACCATAAAAACACTGAGTCAGCATGATTAAAAGTACAAATGAAAGTAAGAGTTTTAATATGCTAATTCAGAACACATGCACACACACACACACGCACACAAAGGCGTCATGCCCATAGGGGGAACAGGGGCACGTGCCCCCTCAGATTAGTCCTGTTAAAAAAAAGAATACATACAAAATTGTTGTTGTTTCTCTGTAATACTACTAGCCATCTAGAAATTGTATGAAGTTGGCTTTAGCTAGCCCAGCTAGATTCCCAATCTCCTAACGTCATAACTAGCTACCAAGAAGCCATCTCAGGCTATTACTCAACCCACTGGGCACAGACGTCAAGACAAGTCAAATTGTATTGGTCGCATACACATATTTAGCAGATGTTATTGCGGATGTAGCGAAATGCATGTGTTCCTAGCTTCAACAGTGCAGTAATATCTAACAATACGCAACAATACACAGCAATCTAAAAGTTTAAAAAATGGAATTAAGAAATATAGAAATATTAGGACAAGCAATGTCGGAGTCCGGAGTATATACAGTGGGCTCCAAAATGACTGGCACCCCTGACTGGCAATGCACAAACAATATAATTATAGAGATAAACTCAAAATACTGTACTTTATTAATGTTTCAATGGAACCAACCAAAATCATACAATTATTTAATACAAAATAAATGTCACCAAAATTAAGGTTTCATAATTATTGGCACTCCTCATTTAGTACTTAGTGCAACCATCTCTGGCAAGGATAACGGCATGGAGTCTTTTCCTGTAATGTTTGACAAGGTTAAGGAACACATTTGGAGGGATTTTGGACCATTCCTCTATGCAGATCCTTTCAAGATCCTTTCTTGCGTTTGCGCTTATCAACGGCCCTCTTCAACCCAGCCCACAGATTTTCGATTGGATTGAGGTCCGCCGACTGAGATGGCCATGGCAGAGCATTGATTTTGTTGTCACAGGACCATTTCTGTGTGGATCTTGAGGTATGTTTTGGGTCATTGTCTTGTTGGAAAGTCCACCTACGGCCAAGTCCCAGCCTTCTGGCAGAGGCAACCAGATTGTCAGCCAAAATTGCCTGATACTTGGTGGAATTCATTATGCCATCAATCTTAACCAGTGCCCCTGCACCTCTGGAATTAAAACAGCCCCAAAACATCACTGACCCACCACCATATTTCACCGTGGGTATTAGGTGCCTCTCCTTGTATGCATCTCTGTTTTGACGCCAAACATGCCGATGCTGTATCTGACCAAAGCGTTCTATTTTGGTCTCATCTGACCAGAGCACCTTCTTCCAGTCATAATTTAAATGACGTTTGGCAAACTCCAAGCGCTTGCGTCTGTGTCTTGGGGTCAGAAAGGGCTTTCTTCTGTCAACCCTTCCAAAAAGCCTGTGGTTGTGGACGTGGTGTCTGATGGTGCTTTTTGAAACCTGGTGACCCCAAGACGCCAACAAGGCCTGCAATTCTTTCACAGTGATTCTTGGGGATTTTGTTGCTTCTCTCACCATCCTCCTCCCTATCCTGGCGGACAAAATGAATTTGTGTCCTCTACACGTGAGGTTTTCAACTGTTCCATATCTTTTGAATTTTTTAATAATTGCCCTGACAGTGCTCAGTGGTATATTCAATCGTTTGTGGATCTTCTTGTAGCCATTACCAGATTTATGAAGGTCTACAACCATCTGTCTCTTTTGAACTGCCAGTTCTTTTGTTTTCTTCATGGTGTTGGATGACAAAGGGATATTGCATGTGTGTTACCTCATTTTCATACCCAAGTGAAACAGGAAGTGATGTAATGGCTCAATATAGTTCCTTAAGACTTAGATAAACTTAAATAAGTGGAATTAATTCCTGGTTTAATTTTGGTAGATATTATTTACAATAATCTTTAAGGGTGCCATTAATTGTGAAACCTTGATTAGGAGGACATAGATTTTTAATTAAATCAATACATTATTTTGGTGGGTTCCATTGGAACATTAATATAGTACAGTATTCCTCACATGTTGGTATTTTGAGTTTCTCTATAATTATATTGTTTATATTTTTTTAAGTATTGTTTGTGCATTGCCAGTCAGGGGTGCCAGTAATTTTGGAGCCCACTACCAGTCAAACGTTTGGTCACACCTACTCATTCAAGGGGTTTTCTTTATTTAAAGAAAATTGTAGAAAAATAGTGAAGACATAAAAACGATGAAATAACGCATATGGAATCATGTAGCAACCAAAAAAGTGTTAAACAAATATTTGAGACTTGAGATTCTTCAAATAGCCACCCTTTGCCTTGATGACAGCTTTGCACACTCTTGGCATTCTCTCAACCAGCTTCATGAGGTAGTCACCTGGAATGCATTTCAATTAACAGGTATGCCTTGTTAAAAGTTAATTTGTGGAATTTATTTCCTTCTTAATGCGTTTGAGCCAATCAAGTTGTGTTGTGACAAGGTAGGGATGGTATTTACATTTACATCATTTAGCAGATGCTCTTATCCAGAGCGATTTACAAATTGGTATACAGTAGATAGTCCTATTTGGTAAAAGACCAAGTCCATATTATGGCAAGAACAGCTCAAATAAGCAAAGAGAAACGACAGTCCATCATTACTTTACGACATGAAGGTCAGTCAATACGGAAAATTTTGAGAACTACATGATTCCATATGTGTTATTTCATAATTTTGATGTCTTCACTATTGTTCTACAATGTAAAAAAATAAAAATAAAAATTGAATGAGTAGGTGTGTCCAAACTTACTGTATATATGTAATGAGATAGACATTTTGGACAGTATAGACATTATGGACAGTAAGTGGATAGAATATGTAGTATATCTGAAGAATACATAGGATACAATAGTATTATGTACAATAGTTTAATAGGATCGCCTTGACTAGAATAAAGTTCAAATTCTAGTTAGATTTTGATTTGGTTGAGTTGCCAACTAACGTGAATTCAACATGAAATCAACAAAACATTTCACCATGTCATTGGATTTAGGTTAAACGTTTTTGAAATCCAATCAGTTTTTCACGTTGATTCATTGTCATCACATTCAATTTGTTGAAACAACATTGATTCAACCAGTTTTTGCCCAGTGGGAAGTCAAAGTAGCTAGCTTGTCTAACTATCTTAGCTGGCATGCCTGCTGGCAAAGTTGGTAGACTTTAGAAAAGCAGACTTTCTATTGGCCAATAGAAAGAAAAGATTAAGATGGGCAGTCTGAGATATGGCTTTTTCTTTGCAACTCTGCCTAGAAGGTCAGCATCCCAGAGTCGCCTCTTCACTGTCGATGTTGAGACTGGTGTTTTGCGGGTACTATTTAATGAAGCTGCCAGTTGAGGACCTGTGAGGCATCTGTTTCTTTCGAAAACAAGGACATTTCTAAGTTTACATTTTAGTCATTTAGCAGACGCTCTTATCCAGAGCGACTTACAGTTAGTGAGTGCATACATTTTTCATACTGGCCCCCCGTGGGAATCGAACCCACAACCCTGACGTTACAAGCGCCATGTACCAGCTCTACCAACCGAGCTACAGGAGCTAAGTGACCCCAAACTTTTGAACGGTAGTGTAGCTAGCCTAGCTGCTTATAATGCTCAACCTCCAGATGAGTACGAGGGGGGAGTTTAAGTACAAGCTTTTTTGGCTGGTCTGTAGCTTATTATTTAGATGTTTGGGGCTGCTGGTGAACCATGATGTGCAGGCATAATCAAAGTAACACTGGACTAGCGCACTTGCCAGAGTCTTTAGGGTGTCTATAGCTAGGTTTTCATCCAACTGGCGAGAGATTTATTCTAAAATCGGCATAAAACCTTTTTCCCATCAAAGTTGTGTTTCCATCAAATTGACTTGTTGCAGATGAAAGTCTGGGCGTAAATACATAGTGCACATAAAATTACTTTTGTGGTTAAATTCCTATGTACCGAATATAAAATACAAGTTAAATGGGTTTCCATGGCATTTTCAATTCTAAGCCTACTGATGGTTTTGTCACACAAAATGTTCAGTAGGCATAGCAGTGTGCCCACTCTGGTATTGGCATGTGCACTCTAGCCAACAGCTTGCAGATACAGTGGGGTATATCCTACATGATGAGATTATTATGCACAAAAGTGTGAGATTATTTGTATTTGTCAAGCCAAGCATCGATCATCATGTCACTAGAATCAGTGACATGATGACAGCTATTCCAATTTGTTCTTGTGGATTCATATTTAACATTGATGCAGCTTTGAACGCTTTTATATGTGGTATAATTGCTAGTTAGCCTTTTGCCGATCTGGACAAATGATCCACTAATGCCACTATGAATGGTGGATAGAGGGCAGTATAGACCGTTAGACTGGTAGACTATATTGACCTGTGGTACAGTACAAGTTAGCGCATGGAAAAGTGTAGTACATAAGGGATCTACCAAAACACCTTGATATAGGGGAGGTGTATGCAAGCAGATGGGGAAATGTGGCTAGAATCGAAGAATTATATAGTAAAACCTGCAAAAGAGCGAATGCTAACCAGCAGAAAAATTCACTACCCTCCCCTGTGCCGGGGTGGCAGGTAGCCTAGCGGTTAAGAGCGTTGGGCCAGTAGCCGAAAGGTCGCTCGTTCAAATCCTCGATCCAGCAAGATGGAAAAATCTGCCATTCTGCCCTTGAGCAAGGCAGCTAACCCCCAACAACAACTGCTCCTTGGTCAATGTGGATGTCGATTAAGGCAGCCTGCACCTCTTTGATTCAGAGGGGTTGGGTTAAATGTGAAAGACACATTTCGGTTGAATGCATTCAGTTGTGCAACTAACTTGGTTTTCCCTTCCTAATAAAAAAAAACCACAACACACCCAAAAATAAACAGTACATTTTGATCTGTCCCTTAGAGAAAAACAGACATATTTTTGACATAGAATTAAGTATAATGATTATGGCTCTAGATTGCAGGAAAACGCAACTTCCGGACAGGGGCTATGCCCCCTCCAGCCATCCTCATGTACTTTGTGCCCCCTCAGATCTTTGGGGTGCATGACACCCCTGCAAGCACATACACACAAACCAGATCACAAGCACTCCTCACCAGAATTAAGTGGACCATAACACTAAGATGTTGAAGGCTAATTAGACTGTATCGTATCGGGAAGCCAGATATCTCGCTCTCTCTCTTCTTTTCTCTTTCATTTCTGTTTGATGACAGCAGGGAGAGAGCATAGAACACTTGTAATGATTGGAGTATCATCTCAAACTTTTATCAAACGCCCACACTTCAATTACCATGAAGCCTTCTCTCACTGTGTGCTTGTGTGTATGTGCTTATGTGTGTATCATCCACCATTTTAGAAATATTTTCGGTGACCTGGTCAATGAGTGTTTCCATGGCGACTCTATCAGTGATGTCATCAGCGGTGTATCACAGCAGCTTGTCACCTCATTGACACGTTTAGCCTTGGAGCTCCCAGCATTCATCATGTCAAACAAAAGCAGTTTTCTCTCAAGCACCGGTCACGGCCCAATATAACAGAGCCCTTAACTCTCGGTGGGTGTAGCTACTTCATGGTAAAGCACCTGAGGTCAAAACACTATTTGAATAATGTTTTTTAAACCTCCATCTCTCCCTCTCTTTCTTTCTCTCTCTGCAACAAAATAATTAGCGGTGCACCTGGAAGGTTGAGTGTTCTTTGGAGGGAGAGTGAAAGCTCCCACTCAGAGGTCTGTCACAAAATCCAGCATTATGCATTTCATGGAAATTTGTGATTTATTCTCTTTGAAGCAGGTCTGTGGGAATGTCAGAACATATTGTACAGGTACGTCATTTTACTGACACCCCACTACAGCCTTCAAACCACCAGGGAGAGATTTTGCATTATAACTGTATTGCAAAACTCCTTTCAACCCAACATACAGTGCTTACGTTTAATAAGAAAGAGAGACATTTTGTTCAAATTCAATTATTCTTGAGTCTTCCAGAACAAATTGTTACATTCTTGGTAGTTACGTCCTTAGCTTGGCTTTTGTTTCGTGCACCTTGGAAGAACTGCGAGGTACAGAAAGATTATTATTTTCTCTTTCAGTCTATCCTTCACAAAGGTACATGTACAAACGTACATCCAAGGCCCTCATCCTAGACCTTGACTATTTCAGATCTCTACATAAGCAATCCCAAAAAAAGCTGGGCTATATTTGACTTTTCCATACTTTGTGACAATCTCATAGTCTGACAACCTCTAACACTCGGTGTCACACCTCCTCACAAAGATTGCAGCGTAGCTAACAGTTGGTATTATTGTTGAGTTTATTGTTAACACTCTGTGGCTCCAGACACATTTACATATGAAATTCCAACAACACATGATACGTCGCACGCAGGATGGCATTTTTTGGGATGACTCATGTACTGGAGGCAGCACTGCAGAGTTGTCACTAGCCGGCACAGCCACAAAGATATACAATCTGAATTTAAACATAACCCTAACCACACTGCTAACCCTAATGCCTAACCTTAAATTAAGTCCAAAAGCTATTCTTTGTTTTCATGAATTTTAATGATATAGCCAATTATGACTTTGCAGCTGGCCTATCTAGCAGAAACCGCTCAGTTCTGCCTCCAGGGCAAGACTCATGACAATAAATGTCAACCTGCTGATATTACAGCAAAACACTAGACCAAACTCTCCAGTGGACGCATGAAGTTCCCAACTCTGGATATAAAGCTAATCTTTTCACAGGCTCAACCATCAAGCTCTACTCCTCCTCCCCTACTCTCTTCTCCTCTGCCCACTCTCAAATTAATCACTTTTTAAATAGATCACAGGAGAAAAGATAAGAGTGCAAATGTTATTCTGCGTAACAGGTAAGTTATGACTTTCTGTCATGATTTTAAGAGAAAATTATTAAAACCCAAGACAGATGGCTACTTTTATGTAAAAATATGCAGATAAATGTATTTTTATAATACCATATATTAAGGTGCCAGAGATGATGTCAGAGAGAGCATTTCTCGGAGCTAGCCTAACTCGGGCTCGGGCTCGGGCTCTGGCTCTGACGCTGGCTGCGTTTGTCGGCATGCTTTGACTCTCTACCCAGAGACGGAAATAATTACCTGTCTGTAGCCAAAAAATAATTAGATGGCTACCACCACTCTGACAGAGGGAGGGAGAGGAAAGAGAAGGAGAGGGAGAGAGAGAAGGGAGGAGCGTGAAAGAGATAGAGGGACGGGGCAAGAGTAAAGGACTCAATCCACACCTATGAGTCAGGCCATCTCCTATACCTAATTTACAAGACTAATTTGCATCTATTGCTGTCAGTTCATCTCCAATCCTGGATTTAAATTACTTTCTCAGCTGATTATTGCACTTTATTTTTATTTTTGTATGTCTGTCAGCAAAAGGGAAGGGTCAATATGGTCACTGTAATCAGATCATCTAATTTACTGAAATGTAATCGTTAGCCTGGAACCCGATGACAGAATTAAGTCATTTCCCCTCTTAAAAAGTGTCCTGTAATTAGGTACCTATGAATTATGGATGGCAACTGGGTGGAAATAAACATTTTTTAATCAACTGACTTATTTCAGAGATTGCTGTGTGTGTGTGTGTGTGTGTGTGTGTGTGTGTGTGTGTGTGTGTGTGTGTTTTGAATCCCCAAGCTGACTAGGTGAAAAGTCTGTCAATTTGCCCTTGAGCAAGGCACTTAACCCCAATTGCTCCTGTAAGTCGCTCTGGATAATTGCATCTGCTAAATGACTTAAATGTAAAATGTAAATGTGTGTGTGTGTGTGTGTGTGTGTGTGTGTGTGTGTTCGCTCACGCGTGCGTGTCTGTCCTCAAGGCAGTCTATCACAAACATAGACAGTCACAAACATGCACCTGTGTCCTTTCACTAATCAACACTGTTGAAAGAGTCATAGACTTTCCACTAATTCATTCATCAGTTCATATTTTACTATCTACAGTGTCTAGCTATCAAGACAATTTTCTTCATCTATTCATTGCAATCATTTTGTGTTCTTATTTTTTTGTATTATCTGAGAACAGAAAATAAACAGACAAAGCCAAGCTGAGAATAAGAGGACTAGTGAAGGAGCAGCATTCCTCACTTTGGCTTCATTAAGCTGTTCAACTCAAACACTCCAAAGACTGAGAGGGGAAAAGTCAGATACAACTTAAGGATCCCAATTAAGACACACACCAATGCACACACTCACACATGCACAGACACACGTACACACACACACACAGACGGAATGGCAACTCACAGAGTTTTTGCAACGGTGACATGTTCAAAGTGGGACTGTGCAACCAGGGTTATTTTTAAAGAGCCAGTACTCGGCGGAGCTGAACACCAAGCAGGCTCTTTCAGAGAGTTGTGTCATCCTGCTCCTTTACATTCAGCCACACAGCCCACGGGTCAGGAGAACAAAGAGGTAGAGACAGAGACAGACAGATAGTGTGTTGGGAAGGACGGGGTGCATGTGTGCATGTGTTAAATAATTATTTATTTTTATCAACTGACTTATTTCAGAGAGTGTTGTGTGTGTGTGTGTGTGTGTGTGTGTGTGTGTGTGTGTGTGTGTGTGTGTGTGTGTGTGTGTGTGTGTGTGTGTGTGGGGGAGAGTATGTGCGTGACTGTTTGTGCGTCTGTGCGTACGTGTCTGTATGTGTGTCTGATAGAAAATAGATAATGACAGTTACATTAATTAGGCGCTACTTTAGGGAGTGGGACAGAATAAAAGGAGGAGAGAAATAAAATGATGATTTTTAAACGAGGGCACCTCGCCTGTGAGAGGAGCGTCGCAACAAGGGCATGCTAAAATTACCCCACACAAAAACTGACTCTGACGTCAAACAGAACATTTCAAACAACCTTTCAACAAGCTCTCACAGTCTCCCGTCAGAATTAGACATTCATCAGTGAAATGTTGAAGTGTTTAGGTTAAGTTTAGGCATTAACACTGAATTTTTAAGGTTAGGGTTAAGTTTAGGCATTAACTCTGAAATCTTAAGGTTATGCATTAACTCCAAATGGTTAAGGTAAGGGTTAAGGTTTGGGATAAGCTTAAAACAAAAATCTTGGGCTCCCGAGTGGCGCAGCGGTCTAAGGCACTGCATCACAGTGCTAGAGGTGTCACTACAGACCCTGGTTCGATCCCAGGCTGTATCACAACCGGCATTGATCGGGAGTCTCAAGGGCGGCGCACAATTGGCCCAGCGTCGTCCGGGTTAGGGGAGGATTTTGCCGGGGGGCTTTACTTGGCTCATCGCGCTCTAGTGACTCCTTGTGGTGGGCCGGGCGCCTGCAGGCTGACCTCGGTCGTCAGGTGAACGGTGTTTCCGCTGACACATTGGCTTCCGGGTTAAGCGTGCGGCTGTTAAGAAGCGCGGTTTGGCTGGTCATGTTTCGCCTCCCGAGCACGTTGGGGAGTTTCAGTGATGAGACAAGATCGAAATTGGGGAGAAAAAGGGGGTAAAACAAATATATATAAAAAAATAATTGGTGCTGTATATATTAGGAAGGTGTTCCTAATGTTTGGTATACTCAGTGTATAACTTCAAGGTTGCACATTCAGGTGTATGGTATCTATCAGCAAGTCATTCAAATAAGGTCCCTTGTTCTACTGGAGAGATAATAGACTCTCTCTCTTTCTCTCTCTCCCCTGTCTTTCTCCCTCTCTCTTCTTCCTTCACCCTCTCTCTATCTCTCATTTTACTATCTGCCATTTCATGCATGAGACCAGATAGTGATATTAATTGCTATCCGTGAGCTTTGGCAGAGTGCACAGTTTAACGTTTAAATGTAATCATTTTTCCAACAGAGCCAGGGATGACAGCGAGCAGCCCGTTTGCATATTCCTGCATCTTAATTTTCCGGGGAACAAAAGGACAGACAACGCCAAGGGTCAAAGGTGAGGCTGCGTGACAGGAAGAAAAATTAACCACCTGACTCTCAGGGTTCTAAACGACACGCCAGGGCCTCCCTACGTGACACGTACACACTCCTGAAACACAGCAGTGTGTATGTAACATTGAAATGTTAAAGAGCTATTTCTACAGCATTAGGTCATTCAATATTAAGAAGTGGTCACTCACGTTGCGCACGAAGCACAGCAGTTAGCTAGCCTTCGACCTCAAGAAGATTAATTTGTTAACTCTTATACTAACAATAGAACCCTACTATCGAACGTGATGTTCAGAAGGTGTAAATCGAATCTAAATCAAATCTAAATCAAATCTAAATCAAATGTTAATCTAAATCTAAATCAAATCTAAATCAAAGTGTAATGTGTAACTGCTGATTGACATCCCGTGAGGTCAAGCACATAAAGTATGCAGAGCATTTAGCTGTGTATTGTACTGTGCTGTTTACTGTGTCACAGTTCAAGTGGTGCGTGCCGCACTGTGTGCTAACAGCTCCGTTGCTATCCTGGAGAATGACTTTGTTTCATTTGGATGACAGCTCTTTCTCTCTAACATACAGGTTCATTTGTGTCTTCTGATAGTTCACCTCTGTAAACAAGTCTATTTTGTTTCTCTGTCATCTAGTAATCATATAGAAACTCCTGTAGTTTGGTGTATTATGCTCAGAGAGAATGAGAAATCAATGGCCCCTTACACACATACTGGTACATATACATACACACACACACTCCTGTGTAGTTAAAGGTAGATTTGTGTAGATCATGGGATTAATCACATAATCTGAACACCATGTCTCCTGGATTTAGCTAGAGTATGATCAGTTAAGTATCTGTGTGTACTTGTGTGTGTGTGTGTGTGTGTGTGTGATCCTGTGTTAGTGTGTGTATGTGGGTTTGCGTTTGTCCGTGCATGTTTGCGTGTGCGCTTGTGTGTGTGTGTGTTTACCCCGTTCTTGCTCGCCTCATTACAGCCCTACATTAGCCAGGTCTTAGGCGATCCTATCAGTATCCCACGCCCCAGACACACCGCCATCAAATTAGCCAGTGTGTGTGTTAGCTAATGGGCTAGAGATGGCTGGTGGGGTAGGGAGGGAAGGAGTGCTGCTGATAATCGCTTCTAGGGGGTGAAACACTTTGTACACCTTGCCTGTTGGCACCCTCCCAGTACTCTATGAAAACGTGCCCTCCTCAACTCAGCCATCCATTTTACCTTACCTCTACCTGAGAGGTCCGGGGTGTCCAGTCATAAAACACTCCGATCCATATCCGGGATGAGCCTGCTGTAACGTTAGCGTGTTGTCTGATATCAGTACATATGCTGGGTGCTGTAAAAAGGTTTTCTATTTTGTGCGTGCGTGCGTGTAGGGTCATTTCGGGTCATTATCCTCAGGCAAGATAATACGTTTTGGCAGAGAACCAGAGAAAGACTCAGCCTATATGTAATCACTGAGACGGTTCTTCCTTAGTCATGAAGGGAATTGAAAATATCATCCTTATGTCATCCATATATGTAAATATCATCTGAGTGTTAGATAGAAACTGTCCTGAAGATGTTTGGGATCCATAAAGCAGTGTGACTGGCTCACTGTGAGTCTTGTGCATACGTAAACAAACACACACACATAGCTCGCTTGGGAGATTGCCCCCTCCCACCCCCCATTTCCCTGTACAGCACCCCCTGTTGGTGCGTCTGTGTTCACTTCTTGTGTGTCCCAATGTTGCGCCCCGGGTGCCATAGCGAAAGCATCTGACTGTGACTTGATCTCTGTGTCGTCTGGATGGGCGGTTTCTGTTGATGTTTTGATTTGTTTGTTTGTTTATCTGTTGGATTTCAACTTCTTATGTTGAATGAAAGTGCTCGGTTCAGATGGGAGTGACTTCCTGTACTCACCAGTCATGTGCATGCAGAGTTGCTGTGTTGTTCATCGATGTTTCACTAACTGTGTCTTTGGCTATGGGGATCATGATGGGGCCCTGGACACAAAGCTGTAAAACTTCTAGACTACACCATCTTGGGAGAACATATTATCTTCCTGTATTACACTCCATTATGTTCAACACTATCTGACTGACAATGTCATTATTAGCACACATAGCCAATTCAGAATTCCATCATGCTTTGCAGGGTGGTAATAAACCTGATTAGGAATATCACAATCTGCCTGTGTTAGCTTAATAATGACTAAATTACTTATATTTCCCCCCTGTCCATACCCCAGCACCACAACTTCAGCTCTATACCCCAGCACCAGCCTCAGCCCTATACCCCCGTCCCCATCCCCAGCCTCAGCTACCCTCAGTCCCATCAGAGAGAAATCAACACTTAACAAAATGAACTTCCATTCCCCTCCAGCATTATTACACAGAGCAGAGCAGGATGGGTTAAACTAATTGGTTTTACTAGCTAGCATTCTTTAAATTGCTTCAGCTGATGTCCAACGAAATTAGCAAGGCCAATTTGGAGGAGATACACTCACTCTCTCAATTAAATTCAAAGGGCTTTATTGGCATGGGAAACACTGGTGTGAATGGTGCGACAAACAAAAAACATCCAGTCAAAAGCATTCCTGTGGGCGAAAACAGCTCGTTGATGAGGGGTCGAAGGAGAATGGCAAGAATTGTGCAAGCTGACACGCAAATAACAGCGCAGTACAACAGTGGTGTGCAGAACGGCATCTCAGAATGCACAACTCGTCCGTCCTTGTCACAGATGGGCTATTGCAGCAGACGACCACACCGGGTTCCACTCCTCAGCTAAAAACCAGAAGAAGCGGCTATACTGGGCACGCGATGACCAACATTGGACAGTTGAGGAGTGGAAAAACGTTGCTTGGTCCGACGAACCCAGGATTTGGCATAAGCAGCATGAGTCCATCCTGCCTGGTGTCAACGGTACAGGCTGGTGGCTGTGGTATAATGGTGTGGGGAATGTTTTCCTGGCACACGTTAGGTCCCTTGATATCAATTGATCAACGTTTCCATGCCCCGAAGAATTCAGGCTGTTCTGGAGGTAAAGGGGGGTACTAGATGGGTGTACCTAATAAACATTGACAAAGCAAGTAAACAGCTCGGATACACATGAAAATATGAAATGACCCCAGCAATCTATAGAACATCACTAAGAGATGCACAGAAACAATATAACATTCAAAATGGGTTAATCTTTCCTTTAAGGTCAACCCTGTTATGTGAACTGAACTGTGGTTTTAATATGGTGAAACTATTTTTTAAAAGTTTTTTTTCAAAAGAAACATTTAACATCTAATAGTCAAATCATAGTGTAAAGGCAGGTGAGCTGGTTCTACTCTTTTTGGCCATTTTCTGGTGTTTTGTGCTGGAAAACGGAGTGGGTCGAGCATAACAAGTCAACCCTGTTACCCATAGATAGACAGGCTAGAATTTTTTTTCAATATACTTTTTTTTGTGAAGCTTGCATTCAATTGCCCCTCCCTGTTGCACACAATAAGCTTCCATTTCCCCTGTCACAAAGGGATTCATGGCTGATTTAGGATTAAATCATCAACCCTGTATCGGTCTACCCTGTTACGGTCAACCTTGTTACGGTCAACCCTGCTAAGGTCAACCATGGTACGGTCAACCCTGTTACAGTCAACCCTGTAACGGTCAACCCTGTAACGGTCAACCATGTTACGGTCAACCCTGAAACGGTCAACACTGTTACTTTATTTGTCACTTAACAGTTATTTAACCTTTGCAACTCTGCCTAGGTCAGCATCCTGGAGTCGCCTCTTCACTGTTGACGTTGAGACTGGTGTTTTGCAGGTACTATTTAATGAAGCTGCCAGTTGAGGACCTGTGAGGCATCTGTTTCTCAAACTAGACACTCTAATGTATTTGTCCTCTTGTTCAGTTGTGCACCGGGGCCTCCCACTCCTCTTTCTATTTTGGTTAAAGCCAGTTTGCGCTGTTCTGTGAAGGGAGTAGTACACAGCGTTGTACGAGATCTTCAGTTTCTTGGCAATTCTTGGCATGGAATAGCTTTCATTTCCCAGAACAAGAATAGACTGACGAGATGAATAGACTGACGAGTTTCAGAAGAAAGTTCTCTGTTTCTGGCCATTTTGATCCTGTAATCGAACCCACAATTGCTGATGCTCCAGATACTCAACTAGTCTCAAGAAGGCCAGTTTTATTGCTTTTTAATCAGCACAACAGTTTTCAGCTGTGCTAACATAATTCCAAAGGGTTTTCTAATGATCAATTAGCCTTTTAAAATGATAAACTTGGATTAGCAAACACAACGTGCCATTGGAATACAGGACTGATGGTTGCTGATAATGGGGCTCTGTACGCCTATGTAGATATTCCATTTAAAATCAGCCGTTTCCAGCTACAATAGCCATTTACAACATTAACAATGTATACACTGTATTTCTGATCAATTTTATGTTATTTTAATGGACAAAAAAAATAGATTTTCTTTCGAAAAAACAAGGACATTTCTAAGTGACCCCAAACGTTTGAATGGTAGTGTATTTTCTCTTTACCTGTACAATGTTATCGGCAAACCACTCATGTTTTGAGTGGCTATTCAGTATCCTATTCAGAATGAACATGGGGGTCTTTCTTAAGGCCGAAGGTCGGTCGGTCTCTCTCTTTCTCCCTCTCCTGATTGGCTTGATTGCTGTTAAGTAAGAGGAGAAGTAAGGATGAACAGAGAAAGGGGAAGAAGAAAGGAATGGAGAGAATAGAGGGAATGGGGATAATCAATCCTAGAAGAGCTAGACAGATATTATGAGAGGGACCATAATGATGGTGTTCCGTTTTCATATTCTCATAATTTCCATCAATCTAGCAATCCATCAATCCACTCAGTCCCCCCTCTTTATATCTCTCTTTTCTCTCTCATCCTATCTCCATCTGCTCTTTCGTCTTTGTGTCTCTCCCAGTATTTATATACTCAAATGTCTGTTTCTGTCCATTGCTAGAAGTTGCGTTCAAAAGCGCCGCTAATATAGACGTTTCCAGGCCGTTTGAAGATTTGCCCTTGTCATTACTGAAGGATCTCTCTCTCTCTCTCTCTCTCTCTCTCTCTCTCTCTCTCTCTCTCTCTCTCTCTCTCTCTCTCTCTCTCTCTCTCTCTCTCTCTCTCTCTCTCTCTCTCTCTCTCTCTCTCTCTCTCTCTCTCTCTCTCTCTCTCTCTCTCTCTCTCTCTCTCTCTCTCTCTCTCTCTCTCTCTCTCTCTCTCTCTCTCTCTCTCTCTCTCTCTCTCTCTCTCTCTCTCTCTCTCTCTCTAATTTAAGGGCTTTTTGTTGCCTTTTGAAAGCAGTTGCTTGTGTTGCAATAAAATGTAGTGTAATAATGTAACGACATCATAAAGAGGCTGCCTCTGTCTGCTGGAGCTGTTTATAGTACAATATTTCACACTGCTCCTCTCTCGCTCTCTCTTTATTCAACGAACACATTGTGGTGCCCCTCTTTCTCTCTCCCTCTCTCCATTTTAATATTATCATTATTATTCGCCCCCCCCCCCCCCCCCCTCCCAGCTCCCAGGAGAGTTGGCAGTTTAATGGTAAGCGCCAATTATAGTCTCTCCAAGATTACAGGGCCAAAATGGTGCTCTTTTAGCATCCTTAATGTGGTTAACACACAAACACGCGCATGCACACACTCACTCACCCACACACACGCACTTACTTACACAAACACACACACGGCTGCACTGTCCATTGAAGGCCAAAGCTTTCTCCAGAGAAACTGGATCGTGTTTTACTGATGTGCTTACAGCGCTCGTTTAGTATATTCAGGCCATGGGTTGACTGTCTGTTGGTGTGAAGCCCAATCCCATTGTTCACTCTGTATTCTGTTTACATAACAAAACGATCTCCAGTTCAAGCCCAGTTTTAAAGCTTGAGGTGGACAGAGAGGTTCTCTACAGTGTGAAAGGAGATCATTGATTTAGTTTTGTGAATCTCAGAAAAGCGGCTCTCTTGGCCACCCGGTTGAGAAACACACTTGTTGTGGCCCTCACAGCTACAGAGTCAGGCCAACTGATACAGCCAGTGAACCAAGCCTTGCTTTGAGGAACTGCAGTTAGAAAGCATTAAAATGGGTAACGTTGTCCCCTTCACAGTGCTATGTTTACACGCTGAATGGTTGGCCAAATGATCACTGTAGCAGAGTGCTGTGTTGAGAACATCACAGCAACACGCTGCCTACAGGGAAGGAGATAAAGAAGCAATGTACCATCCATTTTTCTCTTCCGCAGTCCATCCATATACCCATCCATCCTTCTCTTCCGCAGTCCATCCATATACCCATCCATCCTTCTCTTCCGCAGTCCATCCATATACCCATCCATCCTTCTCTTCCGCAGTCCATCCATCTACCCATCCATTCCACTCTTCCGCAGTCTATCCATCCAGTCATCCATTCTTGACTTCCTAAATCCACCCGTCCAGTCGGCCATTATTTTCCTCCTACGTCCATCAATCCATTCCTTGACCATCCATCCATATATCCATCAATACATCCATCCATTAATTTCTAGGGATCCTAGCTCTCTCAAATCTCTCCAGGCCTAATATTATACTGTTCATATCATTAACAAGACATCATTTACAAGATGCTGAAAGAATAGAATATTAGGGATTACTTATCCACACACATTCATCTGTAATTCCCTCTCATCCCTACACCCCAGTTCCCTTTAAAAAATATATAGAATATTTTGAACTTTTCTTATCTCCTTTTATTCTCAAATGAGGCCTTTTCTTTTCGGGTTATCATTGGATTTCATCATCACCAATGTTTCAGTGCAGCAGCCTCATTGAGGTGCTACACTGCCCCCCTTTGGTCTGACTGAGAACTACACTTGTTTGTGCAGCCCGACCTGTGTTGATGTAATAACTGTGTTTGTCTCCAATCAGTTCTGCGATTTCCCCACCAGCACTGAAGCACTTTGAAAAGGTAATGACTGGACTACATTCCGTATATGCATGAGCTTGATTCCCATAATCCTCTGGGGTTAAAGGTCCAATGCAGCCATTTTTATCTCAATATCAAATCATTTCTGGGTAACAATTAAGTACTTTACTGTGATTGTTTTCAATTAAAATTGTAAAAAATATATATATCTTCTTAGCAAAGGGCATTTTCTCACCAATAATTTTGCTAGCACTCTGGGAGTGGTCTGAGTTGGGAAGGGAAAACTGAAAGTTAGCTGTTATTGGCAGAGAGGTTTGGAACTCTCTTATTGGTCTATTAACTAATTTACCACATGGTCATGTCACCATGGAAGGCCAAAACTCTGTGCCATCAAAACAGGCTGAAATGCAGGCGGTCTTTTCAAACAGCTCTTACACTAAAAGTGCATTATCATAATTTTCACAATGTCACAGTATTATTCTAACCTCATAGTGTGGAAATATATATTAAACACAGGAAAATCAAATTTTTGACTAAACTGGGCCGTTAACTAGTAATTCTCCCATAGGCCCCCTGTGTTTATGAGATGACATTTGCAGCCTGTCATAAGGGAACTTGGATGTCCTATCTAGCCCTCTGTTTTTCTTTCTCCCTCCCGCTCCCATAGCTCCCTCTCTCTTTCCCTCTCCTCCACGCTCCCCCTCTTAATCTCTCTCTACCTTCCTCTCATTCCTTCATAGATATGGTTGGCTCAGGTGACCTTGACGATGGGAAATTGCGCTGAAACCAGAGAACGGAAAAGTCACTTCCTTTTTTCCACCCAGAATTCTGCTGACAGTTCATCTGTGAATGGGCTGTGGAGTCTGAAAGACGGAAAATACAGTGTCACAGTTAAGCAGACAGATCTGGAGAGAGAGAGAGAGAGAGAGAGAGAGAGAGAGAGAGAGAGAGAGAGAGAGAGAGAGAGAGAGCGAGAGAGCAAGAGAGAGAGAGGGGGGGTGAAAGAGAGCGAGAGCAAGAGAGAGAGAGAGAGAGAGAAGGGTAGAAGAGAGAGAAGGGGTGAAAGAGAGCGAGAGCAAGAGAGAGACAGAGAGAGAAGGGTAGAAGAGAGAGAGGGGGTGAAAGAAGGAGAGAGAGGTCTTTGATGTTGCTGTGCCTCTGAAATGGTCTACCTCCAGGTGACTTCAGCAGCATCCAAATGGGAATCCAAGACTGCAAATATGATTCTCTCTCTCTCACACACACACACTAGATGCACACAGAAAGTGTGTGTGCCTACACGTGCCTCTGTGTGTGTGTGTGTCTGCGTGTGTGTGTGTATGTGTGTGTACAGTATGTCATTAGAGTGGCTGGTATGAATGGTAGAATGACAGTGCCATATGTTCCTCACATCCACAGTCTTGTTCTGACTGGGCCACCTGCGGTGTGGAACACAGATATATGAAATAGTCTTATTAGACATATCACACTGTTTTCAGCTCAAATCTGGGCTTTAGGACTGCTCATTACACACAAATGCATGGTACAGACAGACTGACAGAGGAACCAACGCTACAGAAAGAGAGAGATGTAAATAATATGAACATAACAGCCAGCAGTGAAAGATCTGCATACGGTGGTTCTCACACGTCACCACTGCATGGGTCAAACACCCACTCACACACAACCAGGCTGTGGTGTTGTGCTCCAGTGGACACACACACACACGGCGGGCAGTGATAGTTTTGCATGGCGGCGGCTGGCGGATCAGGCCTTCATGGGTCACGCTTCCAGAATGTTCTAGTGGGCAGCGGAGCTCAAAGATCAAACACACCAGCGCTTGTTTCCCCCGACAACCTTAGAGCCGCTGAGTCGCACCGACTTGACCGACCTCCGACACCAAACGCAAACATACGCACACACACACTGAAACACACACATTATGCATACAGGAACACACTAACACTAAAAAAGACCACATACACAAACACAAACATTTTACACACTGAGACACACAGTCTCTCTCTCTTTCTCCTTCATTCATCTCTCGTCAGCTCCATTAAACTCTTCAGTCACCCTTTAAAGGCCTTCACTAAAGCTCTGTCATCTTGATGGGTAAGTGCTCCCGGCGCCATGCACCTTCTCTCTCTCCCTCTCCCTCTCGTGTGTATGTGTGTGTGTGTGCACGCATAAGTAACAGTTAATTGCTCCAGGGTTTTTCTGCCACGCAAATTGAATTCAGTGACATCTCTCTATTGCCCCTGCACTCCTCCGAGCCCACTGCACTCACCACCCTGCTAACCCTTGACCTCCGGTTGGCATGACAACCTGAAGCCTTAATCATTTCTGCCCTTCGGTTAATGAGGAATCCGACACACACACACACACACCTACACACACAGACACACACACACACCTACGTCAGAGAAGTTTGACTCATTGAGCTGCAAATCTACCAGTTAAGCAGCGCTCTGATGGAAATAAATGGAGAAATACAATGCAACACAGCATGGTTTGGTTGCTGTATTGTTTACAGCGGAGGCCAATCATCATCAATAAGAATGCTTAGAGACGGAGACCCATTCCCTGAGGACACAATCAACACTACGCATCACTACACTACACACATCTGCTTTTGATCAACAGATAGGTATTCTCTTGCTGTCAATCAGACAGATATACAGTAAAGATTTTCAAAAACTACAAATGTGTGGCTTTACTGTACAGTCGCAGCATGTTATCCAATGGATGTGCACACACACACACACACACATCGCTTTCTTGCATTGAACGTCTGAATGTGAGACCCGTGTCTCAGTGTGTGTTGAATCAGGAGTGCTGCCTCTACAGTGTTCGTGAAAGGCCTGCTGCTCTGTGCTGTTGTGTTGTAATGTAATTAACTGAGCAGTGTAGGCACCCTCTGAAGAGTCACAGTGACCCCTAGAGGGACCTAGTGGAATAGCATGGACAGAGCACTCCAATCACTGCAAAGCAATGGAACCTCCCACATTAATTATTAGTATTATTTATATTCTATAGCAGGGATCATCAACTACATTCAGCCTGCCGGGATTATTTTTTTCTTGAGTGGATGGTCAGGGGCCGGAACATAATTACAAATAATTTGTAGCCTAAAATGTACCACAAGAAGCCCAAACAGATATATTTGACTAAAACATAATCATTTCAAACCTTGCTTACATTGGTATACAATCACATATATCTCTCTATTATGCGTGGGAATACTTTGGAAGAGATTTCCTAAATTAAAATCACTTGAAGCTGATTGACTGTAGTTTTTACAGTCTTTTATGTACAACTCAGAAAACTTGGGGGAGCCAAATAAAATCACCCACTGGCAATGGTGGAAAAAGTAACCAATTGTGATACTTGAGAAATAGAAAGTTACTCAAGTAAAAGTTAAAGTCACCCAGTAAAATACTACTTGAGTAAAGTCTAGAAGTATTTGGTTCTAACTATACTTAAGTATCAAAAGTAAATGTAATTGCTAAAATATACTTAAGTATGAAAAGTAAAAGTACAAATTCCTTATATTAACCAAATCAGACGGTACCATTTTCTTGTTTTTAAAATGTACAGATAGCCAGGGACACACTCCAACACTCCGACATAATTTACAAATTATGTATTTGTGTTTAGTGAGTCCGCCAGATCAGAGGCAGTAGGGATGACCATGTTCTCTTGATAAGTGTGTGAATTTGACCATTTTACTATCCTGCTAAGCATTCAAAATGTAACGAGTACTTTTGGGTGTCAGGGAAAATGTATGGAGTAAAAACTACATTATTTTCTTTAGGAATGTAGTGAACTAAAAGTAAAAGTTGTCAAAAAAATTAATAGTAAAGTACAGATACCCCCAAAAACTACTTAAGTAGTACTTTGAAGTATTTTTACTTTTCACAAAAAAGCTACAGTGAATAGGCCTACTACATAAAGTCCGCAAACACATTACAGTGAATACTATAGGGTTTTTTGCAGACACTAGTGTTTTTGCGCACATTACTGTACTGTTTTTGCGGACATTACTGTAGTATTCTATAGTAGGCTATTTAAAGTTTACTATTAGTGATGGGCAGTTCGCAAACTATTCGTTATTTTTTAACGACAAATTTTACTGACTCGTTGAGTCATGATTAGTTTTTCCTGAGTGACTCGTAAATTTTTGTCGTTAGTTTGACCTGCTGGTCGCGATTAATCCTACAGCAGGATTAAACGCTCCCCCGGATCAGCAGCTCCAGAGACATGCTCCGACCACCAACTGGAAAATAGATCATGCTGAAGAGAAGAAAAATACATGTTTAGAACTGATAATTGATCGCATGGTGCAATAATTAATCAAATTAATTGATTATTTAATGTTGTTGATGGACACCGCTTTGTAGAACCAAAACGTACACAGCTTGCCTCTGCTCAACACTTGAACTAGAGAACGAACCGTTTGGGTGACTGCTGCAGTTCGAGAACGATATTGTGCTCATCTCTCTCGCAGCAGTCAAGCAATTGGATTCCGCCAAGAGTCGTTCACAATCTAGTCTGGTTGCGGCCGCAACTGAACCTCGTTTCAAAGGTATCAATACATAATGTTATTTGTATGCCTAGCAATCACAAATGTACATTGTTTGAAGCACACTTTCATAAGTCTCAGTCAGAAAAGACAGTTCCAAAAAGCCTCCTATGGTGAACAAGAGGCTGATAGAATCATGACTCTTTCGAGTTTT
Organism: Coregonus lavaretus; assembly: GCF_964263955.1. NCBI lineage: Eukaryota > Metazoa > Chordata > Actinopteri > Salmoniformes > Salmonidae > Coregonus > Coregonus lavaretus. Next base: position 26,390 of record NW_028162834.1, read on the forward strand.
CAGTTCATCATCATTCGACAGTTCTTGACATTTCTGTATCAAATGAACGAAATGAGTCGAAAGGTGAGTTCCTTTAACTGAACGAGTTGAAAAGATCTGAGTCAGTAAAAAGAGACAAACTTCCCATCACTATTTATATATAGTATATACTGTAGTAATTACTGTAGTGTTTTTGCTGACATTACTGTAGTATTGCTTATGTTTTATTATCTTTGACATAGAAATGGAGGCTTTCTCCATCAGGAAACCTATTGGACAAATACTAAAAGAGCAAATGTTCCATAACCTGTAGGTAGGTAGAACTGTGGTCTGAACGGATAATTCACAGCTTCTTCTCTTTTCTATAACCTGTAGGGAACACAATATATGGTCTATACTTGGCATGTAGGTTTCTCACTCATGGGTGGCACAAATTGGTATATGGGGGAGAGGAATGGGTTGGGTATATGCAAGTGAATTACTGTAGTATTACTATAGTTAGAAAACTGTAGTGTTTTTTTGCAGACACTATAGTGTTTTTGTGGACATTACTGTTGTATTTACTATAGTGTTTTTTTTTAAATAATACTGTAGTATTTACTATAGTATTCTACAGTATACTACAACATTCTATAGTAAGTACTACACATGATCGAGGGATACTACAGTGTGTAGTATATTATTCTACAGTATACTACAGTTTACTACAGAATTATATATTAAGTACTGTAGTATTCTATAGTAAACTGTAGTATGTTTTCCTGTGGACTGGCTGGAATGGTATTAATGACAAACGACTAGCGACAACAACGACACAGACAACACTATGTTCCCAGTTTGGTTTGATGTCCAAATCTGTACACAGTGTGTGTTCCTCCTCTCCAGCCATCATTAAGATCTGAGAGAAGACAAGAGTGATGCTATCAGACCAGGGAATTGGGTTTGGTGGTTAGGGGGGGGGGGAGAAAATACTTTTTTAATTGAGTGTGTGGTGCAATAGCAGGTTGTGGAGTGTTGTGTGACAGGAGGTTAGCAGTGTTATCTCCACTGATCCAATGATCAGTGATATGGAGCTGTGGGGATATTAAACCTATATCTCTTATCAAGATAGACACACACACCCCTAGGTTAACCTGACATCCTGCTGTAGCCCACAACAGGTATAGCTAACACTCTGTCCAGCTTTATTTAATGGAAATTAGATAACCTCTCCTCATGCAGGGTTTTTAGCTTTTGAATTACATCCCCTATCAGAAAGGAAGGAATTGTTCATTGAGAAGTTAATCTTTATTTCCCCCCGCTCAGTTTTGTTATGTGGATTGGTGATTTAACCTGCTGCATATGGGCACGGGCGTCAATTCAACGCCTGTTCCACGTTGGTTCAACGTAATATCATTGAAATGCCTCGCTCCAACCCCAATTTAGTTCAGTGCAATTCAATTCAATACATTTTTACATTTTAGTCATTTAGCAGACGCTCTTATCCAGAGCCACTTACAGTTAGTGAGTGCATACATTTTCATACTGGCCCCCCGTGGGAAACGAACCCACAACCCTGGCGTTGCAAGCGCCATGCTCTAACAACTGAGCTACAGGGGTATATACAACTTTATTATTCTATTGACGGGCAATCAACAGAACAGGCATACACTGTTTCTGTATTTCCCCATCAAAAGACTGCAGATGAATGGAGGTGAGGCAGAGAGTTAATGGCAACACAACTGAGTCCATAAAAGCCTGAAAGTGGTGTCTCCATTTGGGCTGTGGAAGCCAATTGCCGCCGGCGCTGTCTTGGCTCCATCTAGCCAACCTGTTACAGTGGACTCCACTTTGAAACAATTAAGCCTGTGATGTCTTTGTTCAGTTTGGATTTGATAAGCCTGTGAGAACAGGGGCAGTTTTGGCTCTGTAAAGCCTATGTGGAGTGGGTCCATGTTGGCTCTGCAGAGCCTAAAAGCAGGGCTCCACGTTGCCCCTGATAAAGTGATCATCATGGTGGCAGTGAACCATCCTTGGGGAGAGGAGAGGTAGCTACAGCATCATAATGGTCCCCTTTTGTCTCAAATTACCTCCTCCACTCTGGGCATTGTCCCCCTTTATCACATGTAATTGAATCACGGTGGAGCCAGAGGGATTCTCCAAAAAGCAGTGACAAAGAACAGAGAGCCACAGCAGGAAAAAAGACAGCAGAGGAATTGTCTTTATATATAACAATCATTACCACTAGTAAATCTAATCAAATGGCTACCCAGACTATTTGCATTGCCCCCCACCCCTCTTTTACACTGCTGCTACTCTCTATTTATTATCTATGCATAGTCATTTAATAACTCTACCCCAATTACCTTGACTAACTGGTGCCCCCACACATTGACTCGGTACCGGTACCCCCTGTATATAGCCTCGCTATTGTTATTTTACTGCTGCTCTTTAATTATTTGTTACTTTTATTTCGTATTATTTTATATTGAATTCTTTTGTGATTTTTTTGGGGTATTCTTTCTTAAAACTGCATTGTTGGTTAAGGGCTTGTAAGCATTTCACTGTAAGGTCTACACCTGTTGTATTCGGCGCATGTGGCAAATACAATTTGATTTGATTTGAAATATAAAAGGGCCAAGCTTTAATCTCTAAAGCATAGTGATATGAGATCTTTTCAGGCACATTCCATAAGATTCAGGTTGTGTCTGAAAGGCACCTTATTCCCTTTATAGTGCACTTCTTTTGACCAGGGCCCATAGGTTAATTGTGTACTTATAGTTCACTATAATTAATGTGTGTGTCCTATATTGAACTATGCTGCTGGAATCTGGGGTTGTGATGTAGCCAAAACAGTTCATTCTATTCCAAACAGAGCCATAAGATGTTCCCTTGAAGTGCATAAGCTTGCTCCAAGCCTTGCTATTCAAGGAGACATGGGATGGGAGCACTGTGAAATAAGACAGAGGGGTGAAATTATTAGATTATGGAACCCTCTTATCAATATGCCAGAGGACAGGATAACAAAAAAAATAATAAACTGGGATAAAACACATAACTATCCTTGGACAAAGGAACTCAATGACATACACTATATGGCCAAACATATCGTCGAACATCTCATTCCAAAAGCATGGGCATTAATATGGAATGGAACTATGGAGCCAAGCCTGAACCATGAAAAACAGCCTCAGACCATTATTCCTCCTCCACCAAACTTTACAGTTGGCACTATGCATTCGGGCAGGTAGCGTTCTCCTGGCATCCGCCAAACCCAGATTCGTCCGTCAGACTGCCAGATGGTGAAGCGTGATTCATCACTCCAGTGAACGTGTTTCCACTGCTCCAGAGTCCAATGGCGGTGAGCTTTATATCACTCCAGCCGACGCTTGGCATTGCGTTTGGTGATCTTAGGCATGTATGCAGGCTGCTCGGCCATGGAAACTAATTTCATGAAGCTCTCGACAAACAGTTTTTGTGCTGATGTTGCTTCCAGAGGCAGTTTGGAACTCGGTAGTGAGTGTTGCAACCGAGGACAGACAATTTTTACGTGCTACACGCTTCAGCACTTGACGGTCCCGTTCTGTGAGCTTGTGTGGCCTACCACTTCGCGGCTGAGCCATTTTTGGTCCAAGACATTTCCACTTCACAATAACAGCACTTACAATTGACCGGGGCAGCTCTAGCAGGGCAGAAATTTGACTAACTGACTTGTTGGAAAGGTGGCAACCTATGACGGTGCCAAGTTGAAAGTCACTGAGCTCTTCAGTACGGCCATTCTACTGCCAATGTTACTCTATGGATATAGTATTGCTGTGTGCTCGATTTGCAATGTCAACATGATCAAACACAAGTTAACCCTTAGCTTCAAAGAAAAATGGTTGACTGATTTATGGCTAAAACCAAAACTCTGAATCAAAAACAGCTATGATCCAGAACCCTATGTCACCTCTCACCTAACAAGAAGTCAAAGGTCCTTGTGTGCCCAGTTGAGAACCGGTATACTGCCTCTGGCAATTGAAGTAGGTAGGTTCAATGCCATAGATGAAGAAGAGTGGCTATGTACAGTCTGAGATTTAGGGGAGATCGAGAATGAACTGCACTTTATTATTTTATTGTACTTTATATGATGATGTAAGAGTAACATGTTTGAAAGAATGCAACGACAGAAACCAGAACTATTCTGGAGTAGTGATGAAGAAAAACTTGAATGGCAATTCAGAAAATAAGTGTTCCTGGTTGAAGATTTTATTTCTAAAGCTTGGAAGACGAGATAAGTTGTATAAGTTGTTCTTTTCAGTAAGAATACAAATGTGTATGTACAGCGAGTAATACATGTATGTATGTATGTATGTATGTATGTATGTATGTATGTGCATATATAAGTATAATAATTGTATTTGTATACAACAAATGCAGTGTCTTATAAACCCATATGGGCTGGGCATCATGAAGATGCATGACACTCTAATAAAATAAATACGTCTTATAAATCATATAAGGCATACTAACGTGCCATTTCAGACACAGCCTCAGTGAAGAGTCCGTGGATTGATGATCCTCTCCTCTCAGGTGGTAATGAGACGGTTGAAGCAATATCCCTCTGCCACCAGGACGATTACAGAGATTAAATAGGACCTAAGGGATTACACAGTCGGGGATGTGTTACCGTGACGATGGGGAGAAGGTGTATCATGTCATCGCAGAAAAGGTCACGAGAAAACAGGCTCAACTGGCTAATGGAACGACGCAATCTATGGCTCTGGGTGGATTTATCTTGTCTGGTCTGTCACATTCAATGCACTCTGGCTCCTCTATCAGGTCTAGTGACTAAGGCTATTTTGGGTCGTCCACTGATGAGGAAAATGGAGGGAGAGGTGGAACTGTTACAAACACAAAAGAGTGAGCAGCAGTGAATGGATGAATGAAGTAGATCACAACGGCTGTCTTTACACAGCCACCCTATCCTTTTACGACTGTCCACACTCAGTCGTGTGACCCATATCAGATTTGAGCATTCATACTGATGTATACTCTGAAGTAGCACCATACAGAACGAGAGGCCTCTAGTGGCCAAAAGGCCATTTTAGCATGGGCAGTGCCATTAAGGGCTTCTTTTTTTAAGTTGACTAATTCTAACCATAAAACAAAAAAAAACTATCACACATAAAACTTGAAAAAGCCATACATGCACATGAGTAAAATCATTTTAATGTAGTCAACTGGGTGGGACTTCCAACTTCATCGGTTTGTAGGCCATCATTGTAAATAAGAATTTGTTCTTAACTGACTTGCCTAGTTAAATAACGGTTAAATTTAAAATTTTAAAATGTAATGACCCTGTTGGAGTCATGTCCAACCGGGTCATCAGGAGGGATCAGCCAATCGTGACTACTTCAAAATGGAAATTGCCTCAATGCCACTGCCCGTGTGCTCACAGACACCATCATGGGTAGTATGTAGGGATGCACTCTCTATCATTCTCTATGAGTAGCACACAGCTGATATGCTCATTTCCTGTCACTGTTCCTTTAAATTTTGGGGTGGTTGTCATGGTAATGCCAGGTCATGTGCAACCCAAAAAAAATCACTTCAGAGCATAAAAGTCTGATCGGAGCGTCCAGACAGATGTCGCATATGGAGGATGGTGTATGAATCACGATTCTGATCCACATATGGAAGTGGTACAATTCCATGTAGTTTTTTGCTGTTTACACATTAGGGAAAAGATCAGACATGCAAATAATTGGCTAAATATCTGAATTGGGCTGCCTGTGTAAATGCAGCCTATGGCACTCAGGTTGCTGAAACATGTTGCGGGCATAACCTAATATTGAACCTGCTCTTATAAAACGACATAGGATAATACCCTATTCAGCTATGGAAGAAAAGAACACTCATCAGTGTAACTCACCTCTATTCAATAAAGCTAATTGATAGACCATCCATAGAGCATAATAACCATAACATGTACCACCCATCATATGGCGCACACTGCCCATAAAACACTTAGCTCCTTCCTGTTGCAGCCTGCGGCCGATGAGGCTGTGTGATTGGCTTGTCTGCTTTTATCTGGCTAATGAAGAGAGGAGCGGAGAAGACGAACAGTTAATGTCCAGTTAATCTGGGAGACATTTTAAGGGGCTCAAGTTAAGGCTTGTTATATTACATTATAAATCAGCTTACAGTAATAAAGAAGAGAAAGGAGAGATTGTCCCTGCTGTGTTGAAGAGTGGGGCCTCGCTTTAAGAGGTATCCTCTGTCTATGTCCACTCCAGGTCACACGTGTGGGGGGGTTTGTCATGTGTGGTGTGTGGATCGACGGGTCGATGTGGGTGGGTGGGTAGATGGGTGTGTGCGTGTCCATGCAGGCTTGTGTGTATGCATGCATAAGGCACAAGTGTCTGCATATTACTCCTAGTATTGCATAGAAAAGGCTATAAGAAAATCATCTTTATTCATGACTAATGTTTCTCAGAACTAGTATATTGCAAAAGGCCTTGGAAACTAGGAACATAATGTATTTAATGCATGTCCCTGGGAGAGAGATTGTCTTGAAAGTCCCTTTTAGTTTGAAGAGGGAAAATAAAGAAAGTAATTTTCTCTGAACTGGCTCTCGGATGTAGAGAGGGTAGAGAGAGTGATCGCCCTAGGTTCTGGCCCACTTCCTGCTTTCAAAACAAACCAGAATCACCAGTCTTTATTGTATTGTGAGAGAGAATGTTACATACTAATACAGCCAAAACACCCCAAGTTTTTGGTCAGCTGCATTCGTTCCTGACTTTTTAATATAATAACTAAATTATGAAGCTGTTTACTTTTCTCTTATTTTTCATGGCGACTGGAATAAGAATGTGAGCTTGTGTATAATATCCTGATGTCCTGCAATACCATGATAGCCTGAAGCAGATGTTTTATCAGCATAAAGACTGTTGAGTGTCAGGCGAGATTAAAATAGGCCAAACTGTGCTGTCTAGTCCTCTTTGATGATAGCATCTCCACAAATATCAAATGTTAATAAAGGAAGTGGATGAGAGGAGAGGATGAAGCAGGAGCAAGGTGAGAGAAGGAGAGAGAGAGAAAAAGAGAGAGAGAAAAAGAGAGATCTCCCACTTGCTGTATGATGCAGAGAGAGAGGGAGAAACAGAGAATTCATTGAGATGAACTAGAATTCCTCTAAGGGCTCTTTGGCTAACAGAAACAGATATCATATTTCATTAGCCTCTCCGGGTGATGTGTAACTACAGTGGCTCCTCACTTTTTCACTGTGAGATTACATTAATTTATCCGCTGGATTTCCTCTATTTTCTCCTCCCTCCTTCCCTTCTTCTCACCCCCAACCCTCTCTATCCCTTAATTCCTCTCAACTTTTCTCCTCTTTCTCTCTCTCTCTCATGCTCACACCCACTTTCTATCTCTTCCCCCCCCCCCCCCTCTCTCAACCCTCTCCTTTTCCCTCTCACCCTTTCGCTCTCCCTCGCTCTGTTTCAGACTGGTGTTTATTAATAGCTTTCTGCATGGTTGGAGACAGTTCATTGCTGGGAGATTGAGCCGCTGTGTTATCCCAAACCCAGTGATAAACTATTTTTAATTACACCTTATGAAACAATATTGAAAACTACCGAGCTGTGCCTAATTTTTCCACCCCCTAGCTAGCCACAAACACCCAGCATGTGTGCACACACACACGTATGCATGCACACAGATACACACACCGTCATTCTAGGTGACATGCTACCCTCCAAGTGTATTAACATGCAGGTAAACCACTATCTCTGTTCTATCACTCTATCATACTTTGCTGAATTTCAAGGATACAACCCTATCCATTTTTCTTCACAGAGGAGAAACAATAAGTTAATTTAATAAGGTGAAGTTTTAAGAGCGGTGTGGATGGAAAACTTTGATCCTGGTATCAATAGTCCACTCCTCTACTCTCCTTCTCTTGAGCCTTTCATTCTCAGAATGAAGTGAAGATTCTGAGTGGTTCATTTAGACCTCTCCCACTAACGACCTCATTAGTCCATTTGGTAATTAAGCAATTAACTCCAGATTAGCTATTGATTAATGTTTGCCGTGAATAATGTTTCTCAATGGGATAGTACTGGTTAAATATTAAACCTCTGGTAATGAGAAACTGATTGATTACATCAGCAGATTAATTACAAAAGCACATGTAAATGGTTCATTATCTCGTTAACACACTTGTTCACATGATATAATCTTTTTTTGGTACTAGCCTAATACTATAGGCTAGGTGGCATTTGGGGTTTGTACCTTACGGCTCATCATAATACAGCCGATGACTCATGGGCATGGCTTATCTCGCTGTTGATAATGGTGAGGCGGTGACATGGATTTAATAACTGCAAGACCATGCTCCCATATTTGCCCAATGACTGTCAACTCACTTCAATGGACACCGATGTTGATATAGCTACACTATATATACAAAAGTATGTGGACACCCCATCAAATTTGTGGATTCGGCTATTTCAGCCACACCCATTGCTGACAGGTGCATAAAATCGAACACACAGCCATGCAATCTCCATTGGAAAATGTTGGCAGTAGAATGGCCTTACTGAAGAGCTAAGTGACTTTCAAAGTGGCACCGTCGTAGGATGCCACATTTCCAACAAGTCAATTCGTCAAATGTCTGCCCTGCTAGAGCTGCCACGGTCAACTGTAAATGCTGTTATTCTGAAGTGGAAACGTCTAGGAGCAAGAACGGCTCAGCCAAGCTCACAGAACGGGATTGCCGAGAGCTGGACCGCGTAAAAATCATCTGTCCTCGGTTGCAACACTCACTACCGAGTTGGAGTGGTGTAAAGCTCACTGCCATTGGACTCTGGAGCACCGGAAACGTGTTAATAATAATAATAATAATAATATGCCATTTAGCAGACGCTTTTATCCAAAGCGACTTACAGTCATGCGTGCATAAATTTTTGCGTTCTCTGGAGTGATGAATCACGCTTCACCATCTGGCAGTCCGACGGACGAATCTGGGTTTGGCGGATGCCAGGAGAATGCTATCGGCCCGAATGCATAGTGCCAACAAATAATGGTCTGGGGCTGTTTTTCATGGTTCGGGCTAGGCCCCTTAGTTCCAGTGAAGGGAAATCTTAACGCGACAGCATACAATGACATTCTAGACGATTCTGTGCTTCCAACGTTGTGGCAACAGTTTGGGGAAGGCCCTTTCCTGTTTCAGCATGACAATGCCCCCGTACACAAACTGAAGTCCATGCAGAAAAGGTTTGTTGAGACCGGTGTGGAAGAACTTGACTGGCCTGCACAGAGCCCTGACCTCAACCCCATCGAACACCTTTGGGATGAATTGGTATGCCGAATGCAAGCCAGGCCTAATCGCCCAACATCAGTGCCCGACCTCACTAATGCTCTTGTGGCTGAATGGAAGCAAGTCACCGCAGCAATGTTCCAACATCTAGTGGAAAGTCTTCCCAGAAGAGTGGAGGCTGTTATAGCAGCAAAGGGAGGATCAACTCCATATTAATGCCCATGATTTTGGAATGAGATGTTCGACGAGTAGGTGTCCACATACTTTTGGTTATGTATTGTATATAGATTAAATCTGAATTTAAATGAGGATGGGGATATTATCAATCTCTAACCATTTCCTTTATCTGTGCTGATTGTATTCACTCAGAAGTCCACAGGTTGTTAATTACAGTGGGACAATAATAGAGTATCCTGAAGTAGTCTCTGCTCAGAGGTACAGCAACAACAAAGGGGTATGCATAGGACAAAACTGAATAAGCAAAGATTCAATGCACGTGCACACAGCCCTATTTAGAATAGGTAAGGATCTGGCCCTGCGCTGCGCTCCGGCCGTTGATGTATTGATGCATTTAATCAGTGTGCCATTTCTCCGCCGCGAGGAGTAATCATTTTTCCATTACACTACCTCCGAAGGACGTCCACACACATTTGTTTGGCCTCTTTTGTGTTGTGTTTCTGGGCCACAGCTTTCCTCTGACTAATGTTTTATTTATTTCTTTGATGGATTAAAGGCCCAGCTTTTCTGCTAGGGCCCTGATGCAAAATGTCACCTTCCGCAATCACTGCCTCCCAAACACCCACCCCATCTTGCTAAAGTCTACAAAACACACACACCAGAGCTAACTTTCTGCTTGGATAATTGTGATATATGGGGGAATTAAATGAATTATTATTACAAAAGAAGTGGAGCGAGGAGGGAGGGAGGTAGAGGGTGAAATCAAGCAAAACATTTAAAAAATGCATTGGTCCCTTGTTTTTTTTTATTTTGAACCAGAGTAATAATAGCAATTCATTTCCTTTTTAGAAACAGCAATTTGATTGGGTAAAAGTCAACTTTGACCCTCTCAACACTTTTAAGCTTTCCCAGCAGTAATGCCATAATAAGGAATCTATAGGAGGATCAAAAACTGGGAAATGAAACAGTTCTTGACAACTAAACATTTATATAGATATGTTAAATGAAATGGTTATTGTTGTACTATATTTTTTTTATGAGTTTAGGACTTATTTGAATAGATACTGTACAGAATGTACCGTGAACACTGGGTGTAGGCACTCCTAAAACCACTATGGGGCGACAAATCCACACAACTAATCCAATAAGGCATTGAATAAAATACAAAAATAACTACTAAAATACATTAAAAAGGCAAAAGAAACGCATAATAAAAAATATAAAAAATATGTTGTAAGGGGAACATGCAGTAATTCTTTATTTTCAAGTCCATTATAATCCTTGTTTCAATCGTACAGCAATAATTGTGCAAACACAGACGATTTGACTTGACGACAGTCTTAATAACAGAAACCTTTCTTGACCCTCAACTTCTTCCTCCTTGGTACCCATGCCCTCTTCAAGGAGTGTAGTAATGATCAAACTTACCAAAGCCAGAGGCTTAGGGATGGAGAGACAGGGTGGAGCAGGCAGGCATGATGCTGGGCAATGCTACCTTGTTGTTGTGGTCTCATTCCATAGAGAGCTGAACACTCTCACTCTGGCCTTGGTGCTGCTGCTGGTCAAACTTCCTCGCTGTTAAGAAGGTATAAAGTCCAAATTATAGTCCAAATTATACCAATTTAAACAGTGGGGTTGATTTAGATATTTTAGAAGTGCTCTGTGAGCTACAGTTTATTAGTGAATGACACAGAGCTATTTGATAAACCAGAAATATATTTGAGATCAGTTCCTAATCATGGACAGAAATATAAAGATGTATCTAGAAGAATTGTTCTATGTTAAATATGCATTTGACCACAAGCTCTATCAAAAGTGAGCACAAGCCTAACATTGATTGATGCAGTATTCAACAGCACTAAGACCAGAGCCGGTTCCAGGCATATGCGGTTGCTTGTGGCCCCAAACCCCCCCCCCCCCACACCCAAAAAACGGGGTCTCAACACACATGATGCGACTAACAAATATGGTTGTGCATCAACAATTTTTCTCTTGTTATGTCAGTCACTGACAGTCACTTAATTAGCCATGTCAGCTAACAATGTTTAGATTGGTAGTTAGTCTAGCCAGCTATCTAAATGTGTAGTAATCATGGCCAAATACTGTGCCCAGAGGCCCTGACCTCCAGGGGGTCCCCATTGATTTTGTTATCCATTCTCACTTAAATATCATATTAACATGGAGTAAGTCATTAGAAAATGTGTAGAATTGCAGGGAATGAACTTTAAAAGTTCAATGTTTCCCGCCAATGTCCAGGGGGGGCCACTAAAATGTTTTGCCATGACGTGGGGGGACCCCCAACCAAATCTCGCTTAGGGCACCCAAAAGGCTAGAGCCGGCACTGACAAACTCACCAAGGGAGTACATCTCCAGCTGCTGGCGGAGTCTCACTTTCTGCAGACTGTCGTAGAAGTTGGGTTCGGTCGTGGCTCCAGCGGTGGGGGGCAGAGCGAATATCCTCATGATCTTCCTCTTATTTCTGATGGGAAGAAGAGGAGAAAAGAGAGAGTGAGACCCAACAGTAAACTGTCATTCGTGTGCATTAACTGGCTGGAAGCTTTGTAGCAGCAAATTGTATCAAACACATGTTATTAAGCACACATTTAGTTTAAAAGATTCATATATGTATTAACAGTCGGGCGCAAAATTAATTGGGAGCAAATTACAATGGAGCCTCTTACTTTCTAGCGTACATTAGCAGTCCGAAGCTAAACAGAATGACGAGCAAATAGACATTGGTTGCCTCATTCCACGCCTCGTGCACGGAGTAATCCAAAGATTCCTCGTTCGCCATCACACCATGGCCGCCCATTGCGATCAAACAAATGGTGATGTATGTTTCTATTTGTATAAATGTGTATAAATATAAGACTCAATGTATCAACAATTAGCTGAATACGACTCCTACGATGTAAACAGAAAGCTGTTTCCGGGTCGTATACTAGACGGTGATTGGGTTTTCATCCTCACAAAGACGCTCCCCCGATTACCTTTTTTCAAAACAGGAAGTAAGTTGATATGGCGTGTGGGGGTGTTTGGAAATTAATTCGTCCCTCTAATTTTGTAAGTAGTTGAATCCAGACTTGTTCATTGCGCTGTTCGTTTTTTATTTGTGCTTCTAGCCACGGCATAAACCACATTGCAATGTGCATGGTTGCCTTTCTATCACCTGTCTATTTGCAGTGGAATTGAGTTTATTTAATGTTTATGCAGGCGTCTCTTGGATATGTGGGCAGCAAGTTATCTAGCTAGCTAATGTTATCTGTTGTTGCTACACCGTATTCAAAAGATTAGCCAGTGGGCTATGCTATGGCTGGTTCTGGAGCTGGATTTGTCATAAGCATTTAGGGAAAAGCAGTATCTTTGACTTTGCCATCTATTGTTATCTCCAAAGTTTGGGCATTTTCTATAAATTGCGACTGCAAATCCGCAGAAAAAGAAAGAATATGAAGCTCCAGTAATATGGATAGCCGAACTATTGAACGGTTCGGATACATGCGTTTTTCTACATTGTAATGGACACGGTGCAACCTTTGGCAGTATGTTCGGCTGCGCTACAGCTATGCCAAGTCAGCCCGTGCTCATGCCATGGTTCTCACAGCCATGGGAAGTGAAATGATGGCAGGTAGAAATGCGGTTAGAGCGTTGGGCCAGTAACCGAAAGGTTGCTAGTTCAAAACCCAAGCGGACAAGGTGAAATATCTGTCTATGTGCCCTTGAGCAAGACACTTAACCCTAATTGCTCCAGGGTCGCCGTTGAATGGCAGACCCTGGTTTCAGGGAGCGTGGATATTCAAAAAACACATTTAAAATGCACAGGTGCCTATTAATGCATGTTTGAAATAGGAGAAATACAAGCACCCACCAAATTATTATAGTTATTTATTTGTATTAAGTCATAGGCTACAATGACATTGCTCATGATGCATGCCGCAAATGATATGTAACAACACCTTGAGCACATCAGACACGAAACAAAACAACAATATAAATGTAACAGTACAAAATATGTAGATAAACAAGTTAGTGAAATTTTATTTTGGGTGTACCTTTTCATTACAGGACAGACCAGGGATGGGCATCTTTGATGGGTGTGGGGACCACAAAAAAAGCTGAACTCATCATGAGGGGCCGCAGTGGCTCTTGGTTCTGCAACACACATCCATACCCACACATGCTGTCAGAGCCAGCCCTAGTCTTTTGGAGGCCCTAAGTGAAATGTTGTTGGGGGGCCCCTCCCCACTTTGCGAGCAAAACATTTTAGCCACCCCCTCTTGACAGCAGAGAGATAAAATAGAAGCTTTAGACTTAATTTCCTGTAATTCTACACATTTTGCTATGGGGCATAGAAAATATGTTGCAATTTTAAAGAAAGTTTGGTGCAATTCTACACATTTTGCCATGGAGCAGAGAGAAGATTTTGCAATTCTATAACTCATATCATGCATTTCTACTAATTTTGTCATGGGGCGGTGATAAAAATGTGCAGTTTTCAATAAGATATCTGAGTGACTAATGGGGGGGGGGGGAATTGATCTGCGGGCCTACAAAAAGGGGCAGAGGCCGCCAGTTGCCCATCTCTGGGATAGACACTTGTGATTTCTAGCTGCACCAATCAAAGCAGTGGCGTGTGGTCAAAACCATTAATCTTGGGGGGAGGGGGTTTCCAAAATGCAATCATATCACCTGCAATTTTACCATTTATAAAATGGTTATATATTTTTTTTCTTCTACAGACTAGCTAAAAAAATAAGTGAAACTTGAGAAATTATCCAAAGGATTATGATAATTTGCTGTATTTCTAATAGTTAGCCTAATTTCAATTTATGTGATGGAACAAGCAAGTACAGTGTAGAGAATCATTTTACTATCTAAACCGCTCTGAAATATATTGACCATAACCCAAAATATTGTGTTTTCAGCTGTTTGAAGCTGGTGTTCAAAATGAAACTGAAGAACGGGAAGCATAGAAATACCGCACAGAACAGATCTACCGCTTCTTAGACTTGCTTTCAATGAGAATGACAGATCTATAACACACATTTCTATGTGAATTTGGCCGGGTTGCCCCAAAAAGTTACACCATGGGCATAATCTTTTCAGAAAAAAATTGCACAACACTCCCCAGCTCTGCTTCGTCAACAAAACCATAACAACGGCTGTGGGGCAGACAGTGCCACTGTTTCCCCTACTGCGGATTCCATCTTTAATGGAACACTAACTGATATGCAGTGAAAATAAAGGATATATATATTTTAAAGATTTAAATGAATACTCTTTCACATATCTACACAGATATGACTCGGCTCTCTACTTATATCGATTCTGATCGAGACATAATTGTACACGCATACTGTAGTATGTAATTCAACCACTAGGGGGAAGTGTACCTCTATATTTGATCAACAGGACACCTAAATAAATCACGGCTTTAAAAAGAGACTGTTCCAGGTCTATAAGATGATCAGAACCATTTCACTACTGAAAGAGCAGAACAGTGAGGAAGTGTAACAATTGCTGCATTCTCCCAGGGAAATGAGAACCAGAGGTACACGAGTAGTACTAGTACACGAGTAGTACTGTTGTATGGTGAGGAATGGCTCTGGAATACTCTATAGTCTGATCAGCAGTGTAGGTCTACAGGAGCAGCCAGTCCCCTCCCACAAGGCCGGTAAGCCAGTGAGGTATGGCGTGGGAGCAGAGCACCGTACCACTCGCTGCTTTTGTTTAATCTCATCACACGCCCGTTGGGTAATGTTCCTCCAGCCCACTGACGTCAGACAAGACACGTGTGTTTGTGTGTGTGTGTGTTAGCCCACATCACACCCATGAGGGACCAGCTCAGCAAAGGGTGTTTAGACGCCTGCTATCACAGAAATGACAGGGAGGGGAAAATAGTCGGTAGGGAGGGAGTGATTTTAAAAGGGGCCTCGAGTTAGGCCTGTGTCCTGAATGGGTAATTGTGATTTTAGCCATACCTTGATCGATTCATTCCTTTTGGGGGACGATGTGAGTCAAGTCCCTGTGCATGTCTGTGGTCTCTGCGGTTTAGTTGTGTGTGTGCTTGATGCCTTGTTTATTTTCAGAGACACTACTTTTAATTTTGTCTCATCTGCACCTGCTGCCACATCCAGTTACCTAAGGTGAGGAAAGACCAAAGAGGCTTGTGTGTCTTCCAGCTCCAATCACCTCAAAATGTTTGTACTGAAATGTTCTCCTCTGTAAATGCAACTCAGTACCACTGGTGGTCAATGCTTCATACTATTATTACCAACTCTATCCTATGTGTCCTATCACTCAAGATCAAATGACTGGATAGGAGGGAGATGTATTATACCAGTTATATAGTAGCAAAAGAAAATCCCTCCGGTTCACAGCTAGACTCTAAAAACTGCTTGAAAGGGGACTGTTCAGAGTTCACTCTTGGACGCCTTCCATTTATGTTATATGTCGCACACAGGAGATGGCCATTCCCAGATTTAGGATCATAAATTGAGCCAGTTTGCTACAGGAAAATAATCATTTAGCAACAGGAAATGTGGATTATAGTTAATGGCCATTTTTGTAGGAGTTGATACATTTTCATGAGGGCTAATCAAGTTTGTAATTTCCAATTTGAAATTTCTATCTATAGAAGCTTTTTAAAAACTCAAATACACTACAAGTTTGCAAGTTCCCATATTCCCTCTTCAATTTAGTTATTACAAACCGTATCTGACTCATGACCAAGGACATGAGTGGATACTGATTTATGTCATACTGTAAGCAGACACTATTGTCCCTCAGGGCAGAGGTTTGGCCCCGGCCTGCAGTGAAACCCTCAATTTAATGTGTTTCTCCATCCACTGACAGCCAGTATAAAACAATGCAGCCATCATGGCGACACGCGGTCGATGGATCAATAGCCTTTATCCACAGGCCCAGAGTCAGGGTGAGAGGGGCGACAGACAGGGGAGCCATGGGGTTGACTGTCTTCATTCTCCTGAGGAAGATAAAACTACTGGATGATTACACACGTCGATGGGGCCACTCTACGAGGCAGAGAGAAGGAAAGAGGAGATCAAACTATCAGCAGTGCAGTGTAGACACAGATCACCTCCTCTCCTCAGTGAGTCTGTCTGACAGACAGGGCCATGGTACGGTAAGCGACAGTGGCAGATCAGTACTGCCTCCGTTGCAGGAGCGACTGAAAATGTTCCCTTGAGAAGGGGTGAGCTTGTGGGTCATGTCATGGTAGATCTGTGTGGTTGATTGTGATGCTGCCTGCTGGCCAGGGCTCCTTGTAAAATCGATCTCAATAGGTCTTACCTTGATAAATGTATTTAATACAGAACATTTGAGAAATCCGGAGCCAACTGATCTTTTTAACAGATACGATGTTTTTGGATTTAATTAAATTCTAGTTCTGGGATGTCCGTTCCCTATTCCTCTCTGTGAGTGTGTGACCTGCCCGGAGACCCAGTAGACTGGAGCTACCCTCAGAGTTTGAACAGAAGTGTTTTTCGGAGTGCTTTTGTTATGCCTCTCCGGGGGTTCTGGGCCTTGTCTGTTCTCATTTAAGGATGGAACTTTTAGTCTCTTTGGACAACTCTCACACTTTCTTTCTTTGGTAGAGGTGGTGAGGAGGAGGACAGGGTTTTGGGGGGGGGTGCTACTAAAATTGAGAACAAAAACCCTCTCCATTCTGTCCCAAGGTTTTAAACTCTGTTAGCTTGGCGTTTTTGCTTGTGTTAGTTTATTTCCTGTGTGTGGCAGTTGGTTTTACTGTGAGACTGTGTTATTGTGTCCCGCCCACCCCTGATCAGGGCAGACAGGCAGGCAGATAGACAGGGACACAGGCAGGCAGGCAGGCAGGGACAAGCCTCTAAGGGATATCAGGGCTGACAACCAGAGAGGTTCCAACAAGCATACCATCCTGTATACAGTGTAAACACACACATTCTGCAGAGACATTGCCCAGATTGGTCTGTGAGCAATAACAATTCAGGTCATTTGCACCAGTAGGTAATTTCATGTGGAAAAGAGAACTTGACAGAAGCCTACCTGTTTTCTGTCTGAGAAAGCATTCCAAAAGGGTACACAACATAGCTGTAGCTACATGTACCAGGTCAGCTGTTTCAGTCAGGGGTTAACACTGTCAGGAGAGGAATCAACCCAGGAGTGTTTTCTAAAATGGCCCAGAGTGTTAATCCAAATGCACATCCACAGTTGCCCTAATTCAGATCTGTGTACAGCCAGTGTGCGTGTGTGTGTGTCTCTGTGTCTCATGGCTGCTGCGCTTAGAGAGAGGGCTGTGTAAAGCCCAGCATGTCATTCCATTAGAGTGCTACTCCTGCTGTTGAAGCTGACTGTCTGCCACAGTGAACGACACAGTAGGTATGGCCATATGACATTATGCAGACCACAGATTACTACCAAATATTTTTATAACTAAACCAAGATAGACCACAGCCTGTCGTTTCCAATGGGAACAAGTGAGTCATAGTGGCCAGAACAAGCAAGGAGGTGAGCAGATCCAAGCACGAGCTAGCGAGATCCTATTGGCGTGTTCTAGCATCATCTGTATTTTCTGTTAGGGAATGCCTACTATGTGAAGTGCACTTGTGCAATAACTCCATTCGCCTTTGCACCTTCTAAACAACGCAATTTTTAAAAACTTTTGGAAAGGGCAAAGTCTACATAACTTAGTGTTCTTAACAGATTTTAGTTTTGGGAACAGAAAACTGTATTGAGATCAAATGTTTCATCGATGAGAACATTTGCAGAATATCGGCCAAAATCCATCTCGTTCCATCTTCTCCCATTGCCGACCAGTGGGCTTCCTCTCACCACCATATTTGGTAGTGAGTGGAAACGCCAAGCGGATGCTTCACATTTATACATCTGGTGAAATATCTGTCTCATTGTTCTATCTGTGTTACTACTATGGCCGGGTGTAATTTTCATCTGAACACAAAGGATTCGGGCTTGGCTGCCAAACACAACTCCCTGTAGATCTAGTTATAGCATTAGATGTGTGTTACATAAAACCATATGGACGTAAAGTGCATAGAAACATAAATCAACCAATATAATTAGTGTCATGTCTGTGCACAGGGGATTTCCTGCTCACCTGCGATGACCTCCTATCCTGTTTAGTTGATCTCAGCATCCAGAATGTGTTGTATGTAATGTAATGTCTATTACAGTCTCCTCTGGCCCAGTGGGAGGTGTCAGGGACCCTGGCCTGCATGAGTATGAGTCCCTACCCATCCCTGGTTCTCTGTCGTCTCCCATATCAAGTCTTCATTTACCTTCCTATTTCTTCTGCCGTCTACATGGTGGTCAGGGATGGTTTAATGGTAGGTAAGTCATTATGTTCGGGAATGTGAGACTTCCATGGCAACCATTACTGGTGACAATCACAGGAAATTACAGGTGTGTTCTGGTCTAGACACATTCAAATTCAAAGGTCGATCTCAGACCGCACTTAAATCCATGTCTCAGACAAATGTAAATTATTTATGAGTGAACATTGAAATATGCAAAACAAGCATCCACAACAGTTGACAGCTTCTTACTTTTCTTACTCTCTCTCTCTGCTCACTGTATGTGTAGGACTGCTCTGTTGGAGGTTAGACGTCAGTGTTTCACACTGATTTACACACTGCTATACACACACACACACCAACCTGGTCTAGAAGAGAGGGAGAGAGAGTGAGGTCTGTGAAGAGGGTCTTAATGTGTATGCGATGGGGTGAGAGAGTGGGGTGTGTGTGATGCTCTGTCAGGGTGAGAGGACTGGACAGACATTGGAGCAATGGGAGGCTGGGGAGCTGCACTCATCTCACACCTGGCTGAGCCTGCAGCACCCTCAGTGGTTTTTACTGTGTGTCCTCGAGGGAGAAAGGTTCCAAACGGGTTCTTCGGCTGTCCCCATAGGATAACCCTTTTTGGTTCCAGGTAGAACCGTCTGTGGAAATGGTTCTCCTATGGGGACAGCCGAAGAACCCTTTTAGGTTCTAGATAGCATATATTTTTTTCTAAGGAAGGGATAGGTTGGTGTGGGAGCAGCAGGGGGCAAAGAAGACTAACAGAAATGAGAGGATTTGTTTACTATGCCAAGCCAATCACAAGCCATCAGTCACTGATGGAGCTATCCATTAAATATTCACCAGAACACCACCCATACAAACATCAGATATCGTACTTACTCAGTACATAAACATTATTAAAAACATATGAACTACTCTTAAAAAATGAAATGTACCTAATTGGAATTTCAATCGAACTTGCTCTTTTATCTGATATGAAGAAGCCTTTTTCCAACGCAGGCATTAATATTCCATCGTTAGTTCCAGAATTTGCCAAACCATGAATAATAAACATGTGGATGTCATTTGACTGCATTTTCCCCGTATTGCAGACAACCTTAGTTTTGGTACAGTGTTCAGGGCAATTTGTACGCTGAGGTGGGATGGAGGGAGTTTGCGGTAGTTCTCACTCTCGCTCTCTCTTACTTTCCCGTCCTATCTCACACACACACACACACCTCCATTTCCACTATTTGTCTCATAACTTATATCTGCCAACCCAGCACTTTACCAGGTATAGAGGTCTCTACCATATTGTACCCTGGAATGAAATTGAATTAAATTTCAAACGCATTATTATTTTATACAGTTGTATTGCTTTACCCATTTTAGTCATTTAGCAGACGCTCTTATCCAGAGCGACTTACAGTTAGTGAGTGCATAATTTAATTTTTTTCATACTGGTCCCCCGTGGGAAATGAACCCACAACCCTGGCGTTGCAAACGCCATGCTCTACCAACTGAGCTACACGGGACTAGCACCCCTAGTGCTTCAGCATCTCTCTTCTGACTGAATTCTAAATCAAATCAAATGTTATTTGTCACATGCTTCATAAACAGCAGGTGTAGGACTAACAGTGAAATGCTTACTTATGGCCCCTTCCCAACAATGCAGAGAAATAAATGAAAAATAATAACACAATGAGTTACAATAACTTGGCTATATACAGGGAGTACCAGTACTGAGTCGATGTGCAGGGGTATGAGGTAATTGAGGTAGATGTGTGTGTGTATATGTAGGTAAGGATAAAGTGATTAGGCAACAGGATAGATAATAAACAGTAGCAGCAATTTATGTGATGAGTCAAGAGTTAGTGCAAAAAGGTCAATGCAGATAGTCCGGGTAGCTATTGGTTAACTATTTAAATAACTATTTAGCAGTCTTATGGCTTGGGGATAGAAGCTGTTCAGGGTCCTGTTGGTTCCAGACTTGGTGCATCAGTACCGCTTGCTGTGCGGTAGCAGAGAGAACAGTATGGGTGGCTGGAGTCTGACAATTTTAGGGCCTTCTTCTGACACCGCCTTTTGACACCATGATCTTATGCAGTCTCGTATCACACAATCACAGTCTGGTCACACATGGTCATATGGTGGTCTCATGCGGTCCCCAGCATGTGATATCAACACAGGAAGGAGGGAGAGTGGATGGGTGGGAAGGAGGGTGCTTCATAAACTCAGAAAAAAGGGTCCCAAACTGGTTCTTCAGCTGTCCCCATAGGGTAACCCTTTTTGGTTCTAGGTAGAACCCTTTTTGGTTCCAGGCAGAACCCCTTTTGGTCCCAGGTAGAACCCTCTGTGGAAATGGTTCTACATGGAACCCAAAAGGGTTCTACCTGGAACCAAAACGTGTTCTCCTATAAAACCCTTTTTAGGTTCTCGGTAGCACCTTTTTTTTTTCCCCTAAGGGAGGGATAGGTTGGGTGGGAGCAGCTGGGGGTAAAGAGCAACAGATGAGATAATTTGTTTGCTATGCCAGGCCAATCACAAGCCATCATTCACTGATGGAGCTAGCCATGAAACATTCTCCAGAACACCACCCATATAAACATCAGATATCGTACTTACTCAGTACATAAACATGATTAAAAACATATGAACTACTCTTAAAAAGGCAATTTACCTAATTGGAATTTCAATCAAACTTGCTCTTTTATCTGATGTGAAGGAGCCTTTTTCCAACGCAGGCATTAATGTTCCATCGTCAGTTCCAGAATTAGTCAAACCATGAAAAATAAACATGTTTCTCCCTTCTGTTTGAATCTTTTGCATATAATTTGGCTGCGTTATCCCTGTTTTGCAGTCAACCTTAGTTTTGGTACAGTGGTCAGTACAATTTGTACGCTGAGGTGGCTGGAGGGAGTTTGTGGTAGTTCTCGCTCTTCCCTCTCTCTATCTCACTTTCCTATCTCTGTCTCAAACATACACCTCCATTTCCACTATTTTCCTCATAACTTATATCTGCCAACTCAGCACTTTACCAGGTATAGAGGTCTCTACCATATTGTACCCTGGAGCAGGGGCGGTGTGTTCATTAGGGCGATATGGGCGACGCACTGCCAAATGGGAAAAGGAAGGGATTTTTTTTCTAATCAATTATATCACGGCAACAGTAGTTTTCAGTGTTCTAATCTAGACGTCTGATCTGCCACTAAATGTCCAATCAGGCTAAAGTCGTGCTTCAAATGGCCCCGCCCCTTTTGGGGCGATTTCAGTCAGGTTGAAAATCGCCCAGGAGTCTCTCATAGACTATCATGTAAAATATTTTTTTTTTTCAAATATCAGAGCTTTCAATACAATCTCTATGGGTTCCGGGAGGGCTTGCACTTACGCGCTTTCGTCATACGTAACATAAGTAACCATGAACATAACTAAGAAAAGAGCGGGTAGCAGCGTCAATCAATTCACGTACAACTGTCAAGATGGCTAGCTTTGCGAGGCAAAGATGAAACTGAGGGCTCCACCAACCCTGGTATTTTTCTTGGACTTGTCAACTTTGTGGCACAATTAGATGAGGTGTTTGATGACCATCTTAAAAATGCTAAAGTTTTCAAGGGCACATCAAAGACCATTCAAAACGAGCTACTGGAGTGTATGCTAGCGGTCATGAGGGAACATATTGTGGAGGAGGTGAAGTCGGCGAACTTCGTAGCTATCCAAGCTGACGAGACCACGGACGTTTCTACACAGACACAGCTGGTGCTTGTGCTGAGGTACATAGATAGCAACCACAAAGTGCATGAGCGCTTTTTTGAGTTCCTTCCCATCTCGGAATCAACCTCAGTCTCAATCGCCAGTGTGCTTTTGGAGAGACTGAACGGTCTTTTTGCCAACGACGAGAAAGTCAAACTCATTGCGCAAGCTTACGATGGAGCCAGTGTGAGGGGAGAGAAGGCTGGTGTGCAGAAAAAGGTGCGTAAGCATTTCAAGAATGCCCATTACGTGCATTGCTATGCGCATCAGCTGAATTTGATCATACAGCAAGCTAGAACAGTTTCAGTACAAGTAATGTAGCCTCTCTCTCTCTTTGTCCCTCCCTGTCTGTCTCTTTAACACACACACGCCCAAATCAGTTCACAGTTGATGTTGTTTAAAATAGTTATTTTTCATTTTTAAAAAAGTAAAAAAAAAAAAAAATATCTGTTCATTTTTACAAATCTATACAATTGGCCAGAATATGGTTGTTCATTTTTACAAAGCCATACAGATAGCTGTGTTTACCTTTTCTAGAAATTATTTTCAAATTCTGTTTTCAGGCAAAATGTCTATCACTGTTCATTTTCACAAATCTATACAAGAGGGCAGAATATGGAAGTCTATAAAAATTTCTTATTACCAATAACTTGCATCAATATTTTCAGTAGCCTCTATCAAAAGCTCCTGCTTGCTTGTTGTGAATTATGCTCAGGTGCACATATTTCCAATTCAACCATGAGGCCTTTTTGAAGCAAGTAATGTGTATATCAGTATTGACTTATATGCTGCCCCTGTCTTCATGTTGTTACATTTACATTTACGTCATTTAGCAGACGCTCTTATCCAGAGCGACTTACAGTTAGCGCATACATTATTTTATCGAACCCACAACCCTGGCGTTGCAAACGCCATGCTCTACCAACTGAGCTACATCCCCTGCCGGCCATTCCCTCCCCTACCCTGGACGACGCTGGGCCAATTGTGCGCCGCCCCATGGGTCTCTTTTGCTGGACATATCTTTTTTAAAATGTGTGTAGGTCACCTAAATCATCAGAAAAATTGCCCCCCCTGAGAATTTTTTCAGGAGCCGCCACTGCCCTGGAGTGAAATTGAATTGGATTTCAAAAGCATTACTCTTTTATACAGTTGTATTGCTTTACCCCTTCAGCCAGGGGCACAACTTTCGCTGGGGACGGGGGACGGGGGGGGTCTTGTCCGCCCCACATTCTGAAATTGCATTTATGTCCTAGCTAATTCCCTGCTTTTCACACTGACACAGTAATAAACAGCTCTACTCTTACAGGCTTCATATGGCCCTTTTATTGTATTACCGGGCTATATCAGCCAATATGCTAGATGTAGTTTGAAGAGAGCAGGGTTGGAGAGACTTGCACTTTCTCTTGAGAAATGTTTATAGCCTACCTTTTAGGACTGGGAAGATTTTCAGACTGAGAAATATGGGTGATCAATATCTAGGCCTATTTCTAGGCAATGTAGTAAACTATAGCCTAATCATAGGCCTATTTAGGAAGTACATTTCCTTGGAAAGATAACTGCCCCGCGCATCTCCACCCATGCATAGGCTATAGCCTACTCTATTTAATTAAGACCACACACGCACCTGATCTCACAGGTATGGCTACTGAACTGGAAGCAGCAACAATGATGACAGCGACACTTACTACGTTTTGCATAGTCCTATAGGTTATAGCCTACCTTTTAGGAGGACGATTTGCAGGCAGAGACAAATAAATGGGTAATCAATACTTTTGAAAATGAAAAGGCGCAACGCTCGCTCACGATAGTATCCTAACCTGCAGTGGCTTGTGAAAGTATTCACCCCCCTTGGCATTTTTCCTATTTTGTTGCCTTACAACCTGATTTTTGGGGGGGTTGTATCATTTGATTTACACAACATGCCTACCACTTTGAAGATGCTAAATCTTTTTTCTTGTGAAACAAACAAGAAATAAGACAAAAAAACAGAACTTGAGCGTGCATAACTATTCACCCCCCCAAAGTCAATAATTTGTAGAGCCACCTTTGGCAGCAATTACAGCTGCAAGTCTCTTCGGGTATGTCTCTATAAACTTGGCACATCTAGCCACTGGGATGTTTGCCCATTCTTCAAGGCAACACTGCTCCAGCAATCTTTAAGTCATACCACAGATTCTCAATTGGATTGACGTCTGGGCTTTGACTAGGCCATTCCAAGACATTTAAATGTTTCCCCTTAAACCACTCGAGTGTTGCTTTAGCAGTATGCTTAGGGTCATTGTCCTGCTGGAAGGTGAACCTCCGTCCCAGTCTCAAATCTCTGGAAGACTGAAACAGGTTTCCCTCAAGAATTTCCCTGTATTTAGCGCCATCCATCATTCCTTCAATTCTGACCAGTTTCCCAGTCCCTGCCGATGGAAAAACATCCCCACAGCATGATGCTGCCACCACCATGCTTCACTGTGGGGATGGTGTTCTCGGGGTGATGAGAGGTGTTGGATTTGCGCCAGACATAGCGTTTTCCTTGATGGCCAAAAAGCTCAATTTTAGTCTCATCTGACCAGAGTACCTTCTTCCATATGTTTGGGGAGTCTCCCACATGCCTTTTGGCGAACACCAAACGTGTTTGCTTATTTTTTTCTTTAAGCAATGGCGTTTTTCTGGCCACTTCTGTAAAGCCCAGCTCTGTGGAGTGTACGGCTTAAAGTGGTCCTATGGACAGATACTCCAATCTCCGCTGTGGAGCTTTGCAGCTCCTTCAGGGTTATATTTGGTCTCTTTGTTGCCTCTCTGATTAATGCCCTCCTTGCCTGGTCTGTGAGTTTTGGTGGGCGGCCCTCACTTGGCAGGTTTGTGGTGGTGCCATATTCTTTCAATTTTTTAATAATGGATTTAATGGTGCTCCGTGGGATGTTCAAAGTTTCAGATCTTTTTTTTATAACCCAACCCTGATCTGTACTTCTCTACAACTTTGTCCCTGACCTGTTTGGAGAGCTTCTTGGTCTTCATGGTGCCGCTTGCTTGGTGGTGCCCCTTGCTTAGTGGTGTTGCAGACTCTGGGGCCTTTCAGAACAGGTGTGTATATATACTGAGATCATGTGACAGATCATGTGATACTTAAATAAAGTCTACCTGTGTGCAATCTAACTAATTATGTGACTTCTGAAGGTAATTGGTTGCACCAGATCTTATTTAGGGGCTTCATAGCAAAGGGGGTGAATCCATATGCACGCACCATTTTTCCGTTCTTTCTTTTTTTTTTTGAATTTTATGAAACAAGTTCTTTTTTTCATTTCACTTCACCAATTTGGACTATTTTGTGTATGTCCATTACATGAAATCCAAATAAAAATCCATTTAAATTACAGGTTGTAATGCAACAAAATAGGAAAAACGCCAAGGGGGATGAATACTTTTGCAAGGCACTGTAAGTGCGCGTTGTGCCTGTTCCTTTTCAATGATGACGTTTTGATTGCACTTCGGCTCACTAAATGACTAAAATTGTAAAATGCTTAATTACAAATAACACTGTCATAAATGTAATTAATGTAAGGAAAGAATGGTAGTGTTGTATGTCATGCAATCTGTGAAGACTCCAAGCAATAACTCATGAATTATGGTGTAAAACTTTAACTCATGTATTATATTGAATATAGGCTACCTGTTCTGTTTGTGTGTGTGTGTTGTCCACGCTCATCCTGCTCAGCCACAATCAGCCGTGGAAGATTTCGAATTAGATGGGGAGGGATGTCATGTCATGCAAAATTTTCAGCAGCGGCTAGTTTATGTGATAATCAATATGTACCTCATTAACTTCAGCTGCAAGCAAGGCGTGTGTGTGTACTGTTTAAATAGGACTGACAGATCTGCACTCGAATAAACTGTTATTATCTGTCTCTCTTCTTTATCATCTAACTCTGTATCTTCCTCACTCCCCCTCTACCTTTCGCTCTCTTCCTTTCATATACATGCCTTCTCTCTCTCTCTCTCTCTCTCTCTCTCTCTCTCTCTCTCTCTCTCTCTCTCTCTCTCTCTCTCTCTCTCTCTCTCTCTCTCTCTCTCTCTCATAACTGTGGGAAGCAGGCCTCTGCTAATAGCGGAGGTAAACAAAGATAGGCTGCGGTATACACAAACAAACAAACAAACACTACACAACACACAAATGTCCCTGGACTGCTCCACATTCTCATCTGCTCTCACACTCTCTTTGTCTCTGTCTGTCTCTGTCTGAAGTACTTAGAGCTGGGGTAATCTGTCTGGCACAGGGATTAACCCCACATAAGAAGGAGTCTGTCTGTCTCTGAGCCAAAAAGCATTGGCCATTATTACAATGAAATGGACACAAACAAACACACACACACACAGACTGGCCAGATGCATGTCATATGGGGCACCGTCTACAATAAACGCACTTGAAGTGTGTGTGTTCATCTACAGACCTGTATTACATCATCAGGTGTGTGTGCAGACGCTAGCACGTTCATGTCACATGGGCCCTCGTCTACAAAAAATGCACTTCATTTATATTTTACATTTGAGTCATTTAACAGACTTACAGTTAGTGCATTCATCTTAAGATGACAACAACCACTCTCAGTCATAGTAAGTAAATATTTCCTCCATAAAGTAGCTATCATTAGTTCATTTCACTTCATTAGTATCAGTTGTGTGTGTGTGTGAGACACTAGGGCGGCAGGTAGTTTAGTGGTTAAGAGCGTTGTGCTAGTAATCGAAAGGTTGCTGGTTCTAATCCCCGAGCCGACTAGGTGAAAAATCTGTCGATGTGCCCTTGAGCAAGGCACTTAACCCAAATTGCTCCTGTAAGTCAAGGTTTTGAAGTGTCTGTCCTAAATCTAAGAGATAGATGCACTGAAATGAAAGCAACTTCCGAAATTGAACACTCGGATTATAGGGATATTATGTCTGATCTCACAAACAATGAAGACCGATTTTCGGGATGTCTCATGGTCTGACAAACACCACTCCTAGCTCTGCGAAGTGCGACACTGGCGGATGCAGTGGATTGAGACGCATCCAATGCAAGAAATATCTCTAGCTTAAACTGAATGATTTTGATGGGGATTTTTTAAAATGTAACTTTGATTGATGCACAATGTCAATTGACTCTAGGGGGTTAATTAAACTTTGGATGGTATATCAATACAACCAGTCATTACAAAGATACAGGCGTCCTTCCTAACTCAGGTGCCGGAGAGGAAGGAAACTGCTCAGGGATTTCACCATGAGGCCAATGGTGACTTTGAAGCAGTTAGAATTTAATGGCTGTGATAGGAGAAAACAGAGGCTGAATCAACAACATTGTAGTTACTCCACAATACTAACCTAAATGACAGAGTGAAATAGGAAGCCTTTACAGAATAAGAATATTCAAAACAAATGCATCCAGTTTGCAATAAGGCACTCAAGTAAAACTGCATGAAATGTGGCAAAGAAATTAACTTTATGTCCTGAATACAAAGCGTTAAGTCTGGGGCAAATCCAACACATCACTGAGTACCACTCTTCATATTTTCAAGCATGGTGGTGGCTACATCATGTTATGGGTATACGGCAAGGACTATGGAGTTTTTTTAGGATAAAAATAAATGGAATAGAGCTAAGCACAGGCAAAATCCTAGAGGAAAACCTGGTTCAGTCTGCTTTCCAACAGACACTAGGAGACAAATTCCCCTTTCAGCAGGACAATAACCTAAAACACAAGGCCAAATATACACTGAAGTTGCTTACCAAGACGACATTGAATGTTCCTGAGTGGCCTAGTTACAGTTTTGACTTAAATCGGCTTGAAAATCTATGACAATACTTGAAAATGGCTGTCTAGCAATGATCAACAACCGACTTGACAGAGCTTGAAGAATTTTAAGAAGAATAATGTGCAAATATTGTACAATCCAGGTATACAAAGCTCTTAGAGACTCACAGCTGTAATCGCTGCCAAAGGTGATTCTAACATGTTTTGACTCAGGAGTGTGACTACATATGTAAATTAGATATTTCTGTATTTCATTTTCAATACATTTGCAAAGATTTCTATAAACATGTTTTCACATTGTCATTATGGGGTATTGTGTGTAGATGGGTGAGAATATAAAATCTATTTAATCCATTTTGAATTCAGGCTGTAACCCAACAAAATGTGGAATATGTCAAGTGGTATGAATACTTTCTGAAGGCACTGTACATTGTCCTTCTATTGCATCTATAAGAATGCTAAAGCGTCGTCTGGGATTTAACGCGTCGTCTTGACACACAAGAAAGAGAAGATAACACCCATCAAAATAAAGTTAACTTTTTTCAATTCCACAAAATATTATAATTTAATACAGTTGAAATGTTTACAAAGGAGTTGCGCTGAAATGAAAGAAACTTCAGAAAATTAACACTCGCATTATAGTAATATTATTTCTGATCTGAAAAACGATGTAAAGTATGTATAGATAGGTATAATCTAGAGCCAAGTGTGTTGATCTTTAATCCGAGGGTATTCTGCTATTGACACTTGTTGAATTATGCAACAGAGAGTGACAACAACAGTAATTAATGAGGCAGTCTAGAGAGCGCAGGTGAGTGCAGGTAGGCCTAGACATAGCAAGTGTTTGGTGGTTGCAGCCCTGTTTCACCCCTTTATGTTAATGTATTCATATGTGAAAATAACACACATTGTATTTATGCAAATGAGGCACAAAACTAATTTAAAAAACCAGATACTATTAGAACATTTACATTTTACATTTACGTCATTTAGCAGACGCTCTTATCCAGAGCGACTTACAAATTGGTGCATTCACCTTATAGCCAGTGGGATAACCACTTTACAATATGTTTATTTTTTATTTTTTGGGTGGGGTAAGGGGGGGTAGAAGGATTACTTTATCCTATCCCAGGTATTCCTTAAAGAGGTGGGGTTTCAAGTGTCTCCGGAAGGTGGTGAGTGACTCCGCTGTCCTGGCGTCGTGAGGGAGCTTGTTCCACCATTGGGGTGCCAGAGCAGCGAACAGTTTTGACTGGGCTGAGCGGGAACTTTGCTTCCGCAGAGGTAGGGGGGCCAGCTGGCCAGAGGTGGATGAACGCAATGCCCTCATTTGGGTGTAGGGACTGATCAGAGCCTGAAGGTACGGAGGTGCCGTTCCCCTCACAGCTCCGTAGGCAAGCACCATGGTCTTGTAGCAGAAGCAAGCTTCAACTGGAAGCCAGTGGAGTGTGCGGAGGAGCGGGGTGACGTGAGAGAATGTGGGAAGGTTGAACACCAGACGGGCTGCGGCGTTCTGGATGAGTTGTAGGGGTTTAATGGCACAGGCAGGGAGCCCAGCCAACAGCGAGTTGCAGTAATCCAGACGGGAGATGACAAGTGCCTGGATTAGGACCTGTGCCGCTTCCTGTGTAAGGCAGGGTCGTACTCTCCGAATGCTGTAGAGCATGAACCTACAGGATCAGGTCACCGCCTTGATGTTAGCGGAGAACGACAGGGTGTTGTCCAGGGTCACGCCAAGGCTCTTCGCACTCTGGGAGGAGGACACAACGGAGTTGTCAACCGTGATGGCGAGATCATGGAACGGGCAGTCCTTCCCCGGGAGGAAGAGCAGCTCCGTCTTGCTGAGGTTCAGCTTGAGGTTCAGCTTGAGGTGGTCCACACTGATATGTCTGCCAGACATGCAGAGATGCGATTCGCCACCTGGTTATCAGAAGGGGGAAAGGAGAAGATTAGTTGTGTGTCGTCTGCGTAGCAATGATAGGAGAGGCCAGGTGAGGATATGACAGAGCCAAGTGACTTGGTGTATAGCGAGAATAGGAGAGGGCCTAGAACTGAGCCCTGGGGGACACCAGTGGTGAGAGCACGTGGTGCGGAGACAGATTCTCGCCACACCACTTGGTAGGAGCGACCGGTCAAGTAGGACGCAATCCAAGAGTGAGCCGCGCCGGAGATACCCAACTCGGAGAGGGTGGAGAGGAGGATCTGATGGTTCACAGTATCAAAGGCAGCAGACAGGTCTAGAAGGACAAGAGCAGAGGAGAGAGAGTTAGCTTTAGCAGTGTGGAGAGCCTCCGTGACACAGAGAAGAGCAGTCTCAGTTGAATGACCAGTCTTGAAACCTGACTGGTTTGGATCAAGAAGGTCATTCTGAGAGAGATAGCAAGAGAGTTGGCTAAAGACGGCACGCTCAAGAGTTTTGGAGAGAAAAGAAAGAAGGGATACTGGTCTGTAGTTGTTGACATCAGAGGGATCGAGTGTTGGTTTTTTGAGAAGGGGTGCAACTCTCGCTCTCTTGAAGACGGAAGGGACATA
Source organism: Coregonus lavaretus (assembly GCF_964263955.1). Classification (NCBI taxonomy): domain Eukaryota; kingdom Metazoa; phylum Chordata; class Actinopteri; order Salmoniformes; family Salmonidae; genus Coregonus; species Coregonus lavaretus. Next base: position 57,177 of record NW_028162834.1, read on the forward strand.
GCCAGCGGTCAAGGATGAGTTGATGAGCGAGGTGAGGTAAGGGAGAAGGTCACCGGAGATGGTCTGGAGAAGAGAGGAGGGGATAGGGTCAAGCGGGCAGGTTGTTGGGCGGCCGGCCGGCCGTCACAAGTCGCAAGATTTCATCTGGAGAGAGAGGGGAGAATGAAGTCAAAGCATAGGGTAGGGCAGTGTAAGCAGGACCAGCAGTGTCATTTGACTTAACAAACAAGGATCGGATGTCGTCAACCTTCTTTTCAAAATGGTTGACGAAGTCATCCACAGAGAGGGAGGGGGGGGGGGGGGTTTAGAGGCAGATGCTTGGAATTTAGAGTGGTACAAAGTGGCTTTAGCAGCAGAAACAGATGAAGAAAATGTAGAGAGGAGGGAGTGAAAAGATGCCAGGTCCGCAGGGAGTCTAGTTTTCCTCCATTTCCACTCGGCTGCCCGGAGCCCTGTTCTGTGAGCTCGCAATGAGTCGTCAAGCCACGGAGCAGGAGGGGAGGACCGAGCCGGCCGGGAGGATAGGGGACATAGAGAGTCAAAGGATGCAGAAAGGGAGGAGAGGAGGGTTGAGGAGGCAGAATCAGGAGATTGGAGGGAGAAGGATTGAGCAGAGGGAAGAGATGATAGGATGGAAGAGGAGAGAGTAGCGGGAGAGAGAGAGCGAAGGTTGCGACGGCGCATTACCATCTGAGTAGGGGCAGAGTGAGTAGTGTTGGAGGAGAGCGAGAGAGAAAAGGATAAAAAGTAGTGGTCGGAGACACGGAGGGGAGTTGCAGTGAGATTAGTAGAAGAACAGCATCTAGTAAAGATGAGGTCAAGTGTATTGCCTGCCTTGTGAGTAGGGGGGGACGGTGAGAGGGTGAGGTCAAAAGAGGAGAGGAGTGGAAAGAAGGAGGCAGAGAGAAATGAGTCAAAGGTAGACGTAGGGAGGTTGAAGTCACCCAGAACTGTGAGGGGTGAGCCACCCTCAGGAAAGGAACTTATCAAGGCGTCAAGCTCATTGATGAACTCTCCAAGGGAACCTGGAGGGCGATAAATGACAAGGATGTTAAGCTTGAATGGGCTAGTGACTGTGACAGCATGGACTTCAAATGAGGAGATAGACAGATGGGTCAGGGGAAAAAGAGAGAATGTCCACTTGGGAGAGATGGGGATTCCTGTGCCACCACCCTGCTGACCAGATGCTCTCGGGGTATGCGAGAACACATGGTCAGACGAAGAGAGAGCTGTATATATGACTGCATTCTAAGAAAAAAAAAGTGAAATTTGACAAATTGAATACCTGAATTCCCACCAGAATCACTGAACTCCATTCATTATTTGTCTGTGCAAGTAAAAATGTGTATGTTCAATAATTCAGTCAATGTCTGAAGGATAAAAACAATTCAAGTTTGGAGTATCTTCCTCCATTGTCCAACTGTTGCATTTATTATAATTGTTTAAATTTTTTTTTTTTTACTATTTTGATGACCATTGCTAGTGTGTGTGTTAAGCCGCCCGCATACTAGATTGGGTTTGCTCCTAGCAGAGCTCGGCTAGGCGAAGCGAACTCCCTTAAAAAGACCTTCGCTTCAAAAAATAGAAAAAAACTGTAATTTTACTGTTTGTCCCTCTTGAGACGCCATAGCAACAACATAGCCACTTATTTCTTGATTTATCTTAGATTAATTCAGACTCTTTAATTCAGTCGCGCAATTTTACGTCTAAGATTTCTGCATGAAAACTAGTCTTGTTGAATGAACAAACACTTAATTGAAGAATCCCGTCCATAGTTCCCGCTCCTATAGGAGAAGTACTGTTGACAAATCACAGATGAAGGGGCGTAGACTTCGGCTACCGAACTTCGGCTTGGCTCAATAAATGTTTTTGTGTGATCGAACAGCCGTAAAAAAAAAACTGCCGAACACCAAAACTAACAAATACGTCACAAAATGTTGGCATAATATCTTGTCTGTGTTCAGAGGGTCCCTGGATCAAGCCCAGGTTGGGGCAAGGAGAGGGACGGACGGCTACATGGAGCAGGCCTTTGCAAACAAGCTTCTTAAATACCAGCGCTCGTGGCACGCTTGGACAGCCTCGGGTGTAGGTGCAAGCTGATATTTGGCAGTCTCGGCAACGTACACAGGCTTGCAGTGCGTGGCCTCCAGATTGCGGGCCTGCTAAAAACTAGGGCAAAGCAGTTGGCCAGGTACTGCTCATGGGCAGCCTAGCTGTTTGGAGAAGGAGGTGCTTTTTGTACCCTTGAGTGTCCATGCGTACAGGGACCTTTTGAAATGTTTGGATCCTTTTTTAATGTACGTTTGATTGGTGGATTCCAATAAAGTATTTCAAATGTGTTTGTGAACTAACACTCGCACTTTACTTTTTTCTCCCCTTACTAGCTCGGACTTTGCTGATAGCTATTTTATTGAGGAAAATGTACTTCCTGTGTGTGTGTGTGATGTGAGTTAGATAAGTCTGAATGACACACATGTTCTCCCGCTCTACATCCCTCCATTCCCTTAGGCCTTGCTGCAGAGAAGCAGTCAAGGAGGGTTAAATATTAGCACCGCTAGCATCAGTTTTAACTCAGCTAACCCACAGCATTGTCAAACACACAGGCACACACACTGATAAACACACACACACACACAGCCAGAGCCCAGTCTTATCTTTATCCTAGAGATGCTCATTGATTTTATGATGATCCGTGCGTCAGTAGAAATATCCTTTATTATCCTGTTCAATGTCTTTCTAACTGAACTAGTCCCTTTCCCTACTTTCCAATCTATCTTCATCTCTCTCTCTCTCTCTCTCTCTCTCTCTCTCTGCCTCTCACTCTCTCCATCTCTCTAAGAAAAACCCTTGAATGAGTAGGTGTGTCCAAACTTTTGACTGGTAAAGTACACCCAGTCAGCCCCATATACACCCAGTCAGACCCTCTCCTGGCCCATTCATGCCCAAATGAATAGTCCAGGTTGATCTTATCTTAGGCTACATGGGAGGTTTATTAGCTTAGGCTACATGGGAGGTTTATTATCTTAGGCTACATGGGAGGTTTATTAAGGAAGCGCGAAGAAATCACAGGAAGAGAAGGACAGCAGTGTGACAACAACAGTTACAACAGAGGAAGACTGACTCTGCGGTGGGGGAAATATGTTTAGTATACAGTAACAATGGTTATTGATAGAAAAAGATAGATGCACGGACTCACTGACATGACAGGCAGTTTAGTTCAATGACTTATTGACTGTCTGCCCTGAGAGCTTTCATATGCCATGGTCTTTATGGCTAATAATACCTAATGAAAACAGAACATGACATCTGAGTATGTTTCGATCAATAAAAACAGGAAGAGAGTCAGCCCCTGTGATCTTTAATCATAGTAACCTCCCTGGGGTAACCACTACCTTTGAGGTAAGAGATGTAACACCACTATATCCATTCCCCTATATAAAACACAGATATGTCATATCAACAGATTACTAATAATACATGTATCTATTGTAGTTATCTGATGTATGGGGGCATTATGGTGTCCATGTTACATTTTACAGACGCGTTTATCCAGAGGGCACATCAACAGATGTTTCACCTAGTCGGCTCGGGGATTCGAACCAGCAACCTTTCGGTTACTGGCCCAACACTCTTAACCGCTAGGCTACTTGCCGCCCTTTTATGTTAGGACAGCCTCAGTCTCAGCAGGAGTTGTTTCTGTCTAGCAGCCAGTGCAGTACTTCAGTATCCACTGATAGTCGCATGGTCATGTCTTTGTCCAGTGGTTTGTTTCCATAGCTCCTGTTGTTGCAGGCTGTTGCAGGTTGAGTCCTCTTCTAATGTACATGTGAGTCTTACATCATGATGTCACAAATCATTCCATGGTATCACAGAGTGGCATAGTCAATGTCAAACAGTTAATGACGTCATTTGTGGACCTAGAGAACACCTAATCACTTCTAAGTTAGCTGCTATTTAGCATTGACAAGCAAAAAGTAAACAGTGTGTACGTACAGTATGCAAACTTATAATGTAGTGAAAGTAAAACAGTTAGAAAATGATAAGAAGTTCATAGTCACAGTGAAACATCTCTGTATATACACAGTTCCTTTAACAACGATACATAATGTCACAAAGGCTCAAAGTCCAGAATGTCCAGTTAAGTTCTAAAGGTCGTAGAATGCATGCCCATGAATCCAAAGTTCAAAGGTCGAGTTGATATTATAATGAGATATCTGGATGGCATGGCAACACACAGGAACAACCTCAGTTAAGCTGGATCTAAGGAGAGGAGCGGGACTATGGACAACCCTTGCATTGATACATGTACAGTATACATCTATTTACATTAAACCAATTTTCTCAAATATACTCCAGAGTAATCTGGATAGAATATGTAAGGCTTGTTTCCCGTACACAGCATTGGCCTAGTCCTGGACTAAAAAGCATGCTCAATGGAGATTCTCAATTGAAAGTGATTCTTAGTCCGGGCCTAGGTCTAATCTGTGTCTGGGAAATTGGCCTATACGGTTTAATATATTGACACTATTTCTTCAGATAGTCCTTGGTGACGGCCTCCAAGAAGTTGGGAGCAGACATGAGGATGGTGAAGGTGCCGATGATGGAGAAGAGAGTGAAGGCCACCAGACACAGCCTGTCCACCACGGCAGCAGCAAACTTCCACTCGCTGCAGATCGCCACTTCCTCATCCTGGTCCCTAAAGCGCTGGGCGATATACGACACCTCCTCCAGGATCTGAAGGACTTCCGGAGGAGTAAAGATCAACCCCCCTCCTCTTCCACCACCACCTCCTCCCCCTCTTCCAGCACCTCCCCCTGGGGGCTCAGCCTCCTCGCAGGGGGTCCCTTGGGCCTGTCCCCCCAATGCCATGCCAGAGTCGCTGGAGGGGGGACAGCGGGGGCTCTCCACAGCATTGTAGCTGAAGTAGAGGCTCATGCTGCCGTTGGAGGTGCCGGTGGGGCAGGGGGCCTGGGAGAGGGGCGTGGTGAGGCCCGTCATGGTGCCCATAGGGCCCATCTCGATGGAGCTGGCACTGGAGTGGTGCTGGGGAGGGTGGCGGTACTTGTAGCCCGCGGGTTTACGCTCCTCGCCTGGCTCTTTCATTCGCAGGAACCAGGCACACCAGTTCAACAGCACAACCCTGACCTGGACAGAGAGAGAGGGGGTTGAGACTGAAACACACACACACAGTGACGATGATGATGACGACGACAATGATGATGGTGATAAGGATGTGATGACGATGGTGATGGTGATGACGACGATAATGATGATGGTGATAAGGATGTGATGACGATGGTGATGATGGTGGTGATGGTGATGACGACGACAATGATGATGGTGATAAGGATGTGATGACGATGGTGATGATGATGGTGATGACGACGACAATGATGATAAGGATGTGATGACGATGGTGATGATGATGGTGATGGTGATGACGACGATAAGGATGATGAGGGATACGATGAAGATTGGGTGGGGGACTCACCCATCTGGGCATCTTGCCGCCCTGAGGGTCGTGGTGATGGAACTGCAGGACCAGAACAGTCACCACGACTGACAGACCCACTATCATCATGGTACTGGCAAAGTACTGAGCTATAAAACACAAGCCACAACCTCATCAAACATTAACACAGTAACATCACACAGACACTGACCAAAATAATAAAGAGATTGTGCGTGCCAAATGGCACTGGTCATGGCAAAAGCAGTGCACTAAATAGGGAATAGATCGCCATTTGGGACACAGCCAGAGAGTCTTGTCTTTGTAGTGTGGTTTCAGTTGAATGTGTCGTTGTATATCAGTGGATAATCAAGCAACCCAATATAATAACACCAGTAAAACAGAAGAGAAGGCCAACAACACCGAGCTTTAGTGCTCACTCATTGAGGGCACATCATGGATGTGTTCTCTCAGGGGAGGGACTGGGGGAGGGAGGAAGGGAGGGAGGGAGGGATGTGAGGGGAGCTTCACTCCACTCGAGCGTTAACTCAACACTGCTCTTCCCCAAATATCTCAGCTCTGTAGATGCCTCCCAGGCCAGTCACACCCCCCTCCCTCTCTCTGTTAGCAAACCCACCGCGAAACACTTCAGACAAGAAGAAACGCTAGCAGGACGCTAGCGGGGCTAAGGGCACATGACCCACTGTGGGATCAGGGTTAGGGTTAACCCTGGCCGGCTTAGGAAGAGGGGGAGGGAGGAAGAGGAGGGGGAAGAGAGGAAGAGGAGTGAAATATAGGAGAAAATAGACAAGACAGAGGAAGAGTATGGTGAAAAGTAAGAGAGGGAGCAGGAGGAGGAAGAGGTGGAAAACACAGAAGTAGAACACAAATGAAGATAAGGATGAGAAAGGGGTGGAGGCAGGAGAAGAGTGGAATTCTAATAAGGAATAGGAGTTGGATGAAGACACCAGATAGCAGCCCTGCCAGAGTCTAATCCAGCAGAGTGGAGGTGGGAAGTGCAGAGATGCCCCTACAGACCTACAGAGTGCTGACTAACACTGCCCTTCACTTAGAACTCTACACAGCCCATCCCCATCGGAGCCTGTCAGCAGCTTCACATTCACACACAGACACACACAAAACTACATAAGTGTGTTAAGAGTGAGACACACAGAGATGGAGCAGGCCAGGGAAGGGGAGGATGGGGTGAAGATGAGAGCGGGTGCTGACGTTACCACTTTTTGGGTATAGTGGGACCTCATCAGTACCCTGACTGTGGTTCAGTGTCTCGAGGCCCAAAAAACACATTCAACCAATCAACGTGGATTTGCCGGATCAGGTGTGTTAGTACTGGGCTGGAACAAAAGCCTGCAAACACTGTGGACCTTCTAGGACCAGGAGTGAAAAACACTGCTGTGTAATGTATAAACAGATTGAAATGTACAGGCAGCTTCTGGAGTATAACTCACTGGCAGACAAACACGCTGTGTAGTTCATTGGTGTAAATGGGTATCATTAATTTTTATTTGACTCCTCAAAGCGTTTGAGCGCTGAGCACTGGGCCTCCCTGCTGGTCAATGGGACATCAAATCTGATTGATTACATCCTAAACACAACTAACAGCATTTCTCAGTCAGAGCCGCAGCTGTTACACTAGCTCAACCGAGACACAGGCTCACTCACTAACAGTTTATGGCGCTAATACAAATACACACAGATATTTACATGATAAACAAATGTATGACTATTTTGCAGGAAGATTTATAGAAACTGCATAGATCTACAGGCACACACACACTCCTCCCAGGCCTCCACACCAGTGAGGTGATGGCTGAATTAGTGAGCGTTAACCCTCATATCACGAGTGTCTCATCACAGCAGCTTAAGCCTTTGAAGTTCTCTCAGAACTTTACCCCCTAAAAGTTACTCATCTCCCTCCCTCCCTCCATCCTGCCTTCTGTCCTGCTCTTCTTCCTCTCCTCACAACCTGCCTGGCTTGTCACAACCTGCCTGGCTTGTCACAGCCTGCCTGGCTTGTCACAACCTGCCTGGCTTGTCACAGCCTGCCTGGCTTGTCACAACCTGCCTGGCTTGTCACAGCCTGCCTGGCTTGTCACAGCCTGCCTGGCTTGTCACAGCCTGCCTGGCTTGTCACAACCTACTAATAATGTTGACAGTGTCATCGTCATCGTCAGCCTGTTCTAACACCATCCTGCTCCATCATATCATCAGGGGATTGAGACTGACATACTGTACATATAGTACCATTCAAAAGTTTGGACACACCTACTCATTCAAGGGTTTTTCTTTATTTTTTACTATTTTCTACATTGTAGAATAATAATATAGTTTTCATTGTTTTGATGTCTTCACTATTATTCTACAATGTAGAAAATAGTTTAAAAAATAAAGAAGAACCCTGGAATGAGTAGGTGTGTCCAAACATTTGACTGGTACTGTATGTCACGGGAGGCTGGTGGCACCTTAATTGGGCAGGACGGGCTCGTGGTAATGACTACATCAAACACATGGTTTCCTTGTGTTTGATGCCATTCCATTCGCTCCGTTGCAAACATTATTATGAGCTGGTCATCATCTTCAAAGTTGTTTCCACGGGTCGCAAAATTAGCATGGCGAGCTGAATTCAATGTAAAAGACTTTGAAAACAAAAAGCTTGGTATACGCTCAGTGCTCCGTTGACATTTCACAGAGATACGCTTGTTCTTCGAAAAAGAACAGAAATTTGAAATGAATATGAAAAGCGTATACTAAAACATGTAATGTCTCTAAATCGATATCTATCTGACCTCTATATTGTTTTATGTCCTGCGGATTGGAGAAGAAAGATGACGAGTTCAACAGGAAAGTGAGCTTGTCAGGTAGCCAGTAGCCTTAATTCTTGCACAGAATCCAGCCTAGCTGACGTGATACAATTTTCCAGAATTGTTTTATTTTAACCACGGTTTTTCTCTGGCCTATTTAGTCTCCCTAATTCTGGCCATCCTATTAGGTTAAAACTCCAATAACTTTGGAACTGGTTATGATAGAGACCTGAGGTTTGGGCCATTAGATTTCTCAGTGGACTATCTACACAATTAACATATTACTTTACCCATTGGTCAAAATATATGTTTTTGATTGGACACCCTAGTACAGGGTTCTTCAATTCCGGTCCTGGAGGGCCGAGACACCTCTGTTTTTCATCCTCTCCTTCTAATCAGGGGCTAATTCAGACCTGGGACACCAGGTGAGTGCAATTAACTACCAGGTAGAAATAAAAAACAGAAGTGTTTTGGCCCTCCAGGACCGGAATTGAAGAACCCTGCCCTAGTACATAGGATCTCAGCCCTCACTGACATTAATTACTTATTAATGTACAGCTAGTCGAACCTAGCGAGGCCATCAGAGGATCACAGACTGTATTAACATACATATTAACACAAGATTTGCACACACACATTAATACAAACACACACACTCTGGCTTTACACTCACTAATGCACAGCCAATCATACCAAACCATAAGAGGACAGAGGATAATGTATATAACGGCCACACATACACAGAACCCACCAATGAGAGGCACAGAGTCTGAGGTGGCGGGCATGATCTCAGCAACCAGTAGCATGAAGACTGTTAGAGAGAGCAGGACTGTGATACCTGGGGAGAGAGAGAGAGAGAGTGAGCGAGCGGGAGAAAGTGAGAAAGAGAGCAGGAATAAGTCTTCTACCTGTTAAGTATAGCATGATAAAAGAGAAGAAGGTCTAGAGGGAAAGGAGTGGTGTGTGTGTGTGTGTGCGTGCAAGTCTTTGCTGCCTCAGCCCAACATGTCACAGTAATATTCAATGAAGCGTTATGCATGGCTAGCTGTGGACCAACCAACACAGGACCAGAGGTGATGCCCAGGTGAGCTGATGATGTCATAAGATGTTAAACATGCAGCGACAGTCAGGGAATAAATAAACCACTGTCGTCCTTCATAACTAATCTGCTCGCCTGCTGTGCCTGTTTATGGCTGTTACACTGCTACTACCTACTGGGTTGAAATACACATTTCTATTAGTGATAGGGGAAAAGATGTATACAGTTGCATATCACAATAATATTTTGCACAATATTATATCGATACTTTGACTCCAAATAATAATAATATATATTTTTGCTAAGTACAGTAGTGTTAGATAGCGCTAGTCGGCTGTACCTGCGCCAAAATTCCGGTAGAGAGAGCGAGATAAGATTGTCAGACTCATTGACATTGACTTGGAATACGTTACGCAAGTGATCAATTATAACTGCTTGGCTAAACCAACTTGTTAGCCTGACGGTTTCTCTGATATGTTCAAGGCAAGTATGTTCAAGGCAAGGCATATGTTCAAGGCAAGAGATTACAGTTAACTGCTCATCCTGCGATATCTATTAATCAAGCCTAATAATAAACCTGACAGAAGTCCAGTATGGATAGAACTCTGTAACAGACAAAATTCCAAGATGGCTTCCCGGCTTTCATTCCTTACCCAGGGAGATCTTCTCTCCGGAGTCGGCGGGCAGCAGGAAGACCAGAAGGGCGAGGCCAGAGATGAGGACACAGGGTATGAGCAGGTTGAGACCGTAGTAGAGAGTTCGTCTTCGCATGGTGACCGTGAACGTGACATCAGGGTAGGGCTCCTTACAGCAGTCATAGTACAGCTCATTACGCTTGGCAGGGACTCCTAGGAGATACACACACATTAAGAAACACAGAGGTGGAGTTAGGGGGAATTCAAAAGCAGTGCATTTACATTGATTCAACAATGGCCTGTTCACATTTTCTTTGACACACACACACACAAGTACGAACCACACATTTCAAAGGACCTACAGTGAGGGAAAAAAGTATTTGATCCCCTGCTGATTTTGTACGTTTGCCCACTGACAAAGAAATGATCAGTCTATAATTTTAATGGTAGGTTTATTTGAACAGTGAGAGACAGAATAACAACAAACAAATCCAGAAAAATGCATGTAAAAAATGTTATACATTTATTTGCATTTTAATGAGGGAAATAAGTATTTGACCCCCTCCAATCAGAAAAATGTCTGGCTTCCAGGTGTCTTTTATACAGGTAACGAGCTGAGATTAGGAGCACACTCTTAAAGGGAGTGCTCCTAATCTCAGCTTGTTACCTGTATAAAAGACACCTGTCCACAGAAGCAATCAATCAATCAGATTCCAAACTCTCCACCATGGCCAAGACCAAAGAGCTCTCCAAGGATGTCAGGGACAAGATTGTAGACCTACACAAGGCTGGAATGGGCTACAAGACCATCGCCAAGCAGCTTGGTGAGAAGGTGACAACAGTTGGTGCGATTATTCGCAAATGGAAGAAACACAAAATAACTGTCAATCTCCCTCGGCCTGGGGCTCCATGCAAGGTCTCACCTCGTGGAGTTGCAATGATCATGAGAACGGTGAGGAATCAGCCCTGAACTACACGGGAGGATCTTGTCAATGATCTCAAGGCAGCTGGGACCATAGTCACCAAGAAAACAATTGGTAACACACTACGCCGTGAAGGACTGAAATCCTGCAGCGCCCGCAATGTCCCCCTGCTCAAGAAAGCACATATACAGTGGGGAAAAAAAGTATTTAGTCAGCCACCAATTGTGCAAGTTCTCCCACTTAAAAAGATAAGAGAGGCCTGTAATTTTCCTCATTTGTACACGTCAACTATGACAGACAAAATGAGGGAAAAAATCCAGAAAATCACATTGTAGGATTTTTAATGAATTTATTTGCAAATTATGGTGGAAAATAAGTATTTGGTCAACTACAAACAAGCAAGATTTCTGGCTCTCACAGACCTGTAACTTCTTCTTTAAGAGGCTCCTCTGTCCTCCACTCGTTACCTGTATTAATGGCACCTGTTTGACCTTGTTATCAGTATAAAAGACACCTGTCCACAACCTCAAACAGTCACACTCCAAACTCCACTATGGCCAAGACCAAAGAGCTGTCAAAGGACACCAGAAACAAAATTGTAGACCTGCACCAGGCTGGGAAGACTGAATCTGCAATAGGTAAGCAGCTTGGTTTGAAGAAATCAACTGTGGGAGCAATTATTAGGAAATGGAAGACATACAAGACCACTGATAATCTCCCTCGATCTGGGGCTCCACGCAAGATCTCACCCCGTGGGGTCAAAATGATCACAAGAACGGTGAGCAAAAATCCCAGAACCACACGGGGGACCTAGTGAATGACCTGTAGAGAGCTGGGACCAAAGTAACAAAGCCTACCATCAGTAACACACTACGCCGCCAGGGACTCAAATCCTGCAGTGCCAGACGTGTCCCCCTGCTTAAGCCAGTACATGTCCAGGCCCGTCTGAAGTTTGCTAGAGTGCATTTGGATGATCCAGAAGAGGATTGGGAGAATGTCATATGGTCAGATGAAACCAAAATATAACTTTTTGGTAAAAACTCAACTCGTCGTGTTTGGAGGACAAAGAATGCTGAGTTGCATCCAAAGAACACCATACCTACTGTGAAGCATGGGGGTGGAAACATCATGCTTTGGGGCTGTTTTTCTGCAAAGGGACCAGGACGACTGATCTGTGTAAAGGAAAGAATGAATGGGGCCATGTATCGTGAGATTTTGAGTGAAAACCTCCTTCCATCAGCAAGGGCATTGAAGATGAAATGTGGCTGGGTCTTTCAGCATGACAATGATCCCAAACACACCGCCCGGGCAACGAAGGAGTGGCTTCGTAAGAAGCATTTCAAGGTCCTGGAGTGGCCTAGCCAGTCTCCAGATCTCAACCCCATAGAAAATCTTTGGAGGGAGTTGAAAGTCTGTGTTGCCCAGCGACAGCCCCAAAACATCACTGCTCTAGAGGAGATCTGCATGGAGGAATGGGCCAAAATACCAGCAACAGTGTGTGAAAACCTTGTGAAGACTTACAGAAAACGTTTGACCTGTGTCATTGCCAACAAAGGGTATATAACAAAGTATTGAGAAACTTTTGTTATTGACCAAATACTTATTTTCCACCATAATTTGCTAATAAATTCATTAAAAATCCTACAATGTGATTTTCTGGATTATTTTTTTCTCATTTTGTCTGTCATAGTTGACGTGTACCTATGATGAAAATTACAGGCCTCTCTCATATTTTTAAGTGGGAGAACTTGCACAATTGGTGGCTGACTAAATACTTTTTTTCCCCACTGTACATGCCCGTCTGAAGTTTGCCAATGAACATCTGAATGATTCAGAGGAGAACTGGGTGAAAGTGTTGTGGTCAGATGAGACCAAAATGGAGCTCTTTGGCATCAGCTCAACTCGCCGTGTTTGGAGGAGGAGGAATGCTGCCTATGACCCCAAGAACACCATCCCCACCGTCAAACATGGAGGTGGAAACATTATGCTTTGGGGGTGTTTTTCTGCTAAGGGGACAGGACAACTTCACCGCATCAAAGGGACGATGGACGGGGCCATGTACTGTCAAATCTTGGGTAAGAACCTCCTTCTCTCAGCCAGGGCATTGAAAATGGGTAGTGGATGGGTATTCCAGCATGACAATGACCCAAAACACACAGCCAAGGCAACAAAGGTGTGGCTCAAGAAGAAGCACATTAAGGTCCTGGAGTGGCCTAGCCAGTCTCCAGACCTTAATCCCATAGAAAATCTGTGGAGGGAGCTGAAGGTTCGAGTTGCCAGTGTGGAGTAAACATGAAATGTGCCATCGGGCTCAGTCTGACACCCCCCATACCCAGACACCCCCCTCGGGGACCCTCTACTGGCCCTGCTTGGTCGCAACTGGCTGGGGCCCCACCCCCTCTCCCACAACCCCATTCCCACCCACCTCTATAGAGATAGCGACAGAGAGACACAGACAGACAGACAGACAGACAGAGAGAGAGAGAGAGAGAGAGAGAGAGAGAGAGAGAGAGAGAGAGAGAGAGAGAGAGAGAGAGAGAGAGAGAGAGAGAGAGAGAGAGAGAGAGAGAGAGAGAGAGAGAGAGAGAGAGAGATGGAGAGAGATGGAGAGAGAGATTAACCACATCGTACCCACGAGGTCCCACTCTCCATTGGGTATGTAGGTAGACGTGTCCACGTCCAGCATCTGCAGGTCCAGCAGCCAGCCGTTGTGGGTCCACGAGCCAAACTTTAGGTCACACTTCTGGACGTCGAAGGGGAACCAGCGCACGTCAATATAGCAGGTACTCTTCAGGATGCCTGGGGGGATGTACTGGCAGTAACCCGACGCATTCACCAGCACGTTGGTATGGAACGTGGCATCAAATCTCTCATCAGCACTGTAGGGAGAAGGAGAGAGAGAGAGATACCTTTAACCTGTGACATCTCAATAGATCCATGTCAAAATGTATTACTTTAAATGTTATGTATTATACATTTCATTTGTGAGGTAAGACAGAATACAAGGAGACGTGTATGTGTGTATAATCAAATCAAATCAAGTTTATTTGCCACATGCGCCAAATTCGACAGGTGTAGACATTACAGTGAAATGCTTACTTACTAGCCCTTAACCAACAATGCAATTAAAGAGCAGCAGTAAAATAAAATAACAGTAGGGAGGTTATTTACAGGGGGTACCGGTACAAAGTAAATGTGCGGGGGCACCGGTTAGTCGAGGTAATTGAGGTAATATGAACATGTGGGTAGAGTTAAAGTGACTATGCATTAATAATAAACAGAGTAGCAGCAGCGTAAAAGAGGGGGGTGGGGGGGGGGCAATGCAAATAGTCCGGGTAGCCATGTTTAGCTGTTCAGGAGTCTTATGGCTTGGGGTCAGAAGCTGTTAGCCTTTTGGACCTAGACTTGGCGCTCCGGTACCGCTTGCCGTGCAGTAGCAGAAAGAACAGTCTATGACTAGGATGGCTGGAGTCTTTGATAATTTTTAGGGCCTTCCTCTGACACCGCCTGGTATAGAGGTCCTGGATGGCAGGAAGCTTGGCCCCAGTGATGTACTGGGCCATACGCACTACCCTCTGTAGTGCCGTGCGGTCGGAGGCCGAGCAGTTGCCATACCAGGCTGTGATGCAACCAGTCAGGATTCTCTCAATGGTGCAGCTGTAGAACTGTTTGAGGACCCATGCCAAATCCTTTCAGTCTCCTGAGGGGGAATAGGCTTTGTCGTGCCCTCTTCACGACTGTCTTGGTGTGTTTGGACCATGAAGGTTTGTTGGTGATGTGGACACCAAGGAACTTGAAGCTCTCAACCTGTTCAACTACAGCCCCGTCGATGAGAATGGGGGCGTGCTCAGTCCTCTTTTTTTTCCTATGGTCCACAATCATCTCCTTTGTCTTGATCACATTGAGGGAGAGGTTGTTATCCTGGCACCACACGGCCAGGTCTCTCATCATTGTCGGTGATCAGGCCTACCACTGTTGTTTCGACCGGACGGACAGACGGACAGACAAACAGCGAGTCTTTGCTGCCTCAGCCCAACATGTCACAGTAATATTCAATGAAGCGTTATGCATGGCTAGCTGTGGACCAACCAACACAGGACCAGAGGTGATGCCCAGGTGAGCTGATGATGTCATAAGATGTTAAACATGCAGCGACAGTCAGGGAATAAACAAACTACTGTCATCCTTCATAACTAATCTGCTCGCCTGCTGTGCCTGTTTATGGCTGTTACACTGCTATTACCTACTGGGTTGAAACACACATTTCTATGGTAGAACATATTACATATGCATTTAGAGGTCAGCTAAAGCCAGAGTTAGAGACGTAAAAACAGTCAGACAACCTGCCCTGTGCCAACACACACACACACACCCTGTAAGTAATGCACACAGATCTACAGTAACACACACTCTCCTTAAGTAACAAAGACACCCTTTTAATGACACACTCAGTCCTACAACACACACACACACCCCTGGAGTAACACACACACACACCTGGAGTAACACACACACACACCCCTGGAGTAACACATACACACCCCTGGAGTAACACACACATACACACCCCTGGAGTAACACACACACATACACACCCCTGGAGTAACACACACACCCCTGGAGTAACACACACACACACCTGGAGTAACACACACACACACCCCTGGAGTAACACATACATATAGAGCCGTGAACGGTGCGCGCTAACATTTCGGAGCGATGCAAATCTCCCTCCCTCCATCCCTCTTTCACTGGATAACTGTGATAGATAAAGAGATGGAGCTGGAGAGGAGAGGGATCTGGTCCGGTTTGATGAGGAATTGTGACACAGAGATAACAAGGACATTACTGGGTCTAGAGGGTCTACTGGGTCTAGAGGGTCTACTGGGTCTGGAGGGTATACTGGGTCTAGAGGGTCTACTGGGTCTAGAGGGTCTACTGGGTCTACTGGGTCTAGAGGGTCTACTGGGTCTAGAGGGTCTACTGGGTCTAGAGGGTCTACTGGGTCTAGAGGGTCTACTGGGTCTAGAGGGTCTACTGGGTCTTCTGGGTCTAGAGGATCTAGAGGGTCTACTGGGTCTACTGGGTCTAGAGAGTCTACTGGGTCTAGAGGGTATACTGGGTCTAGAGGGTCTACTGGGTCTAGAGGGTCTACTGGGTCTACTGGGTCTAGAGGGTCTACTGGGTATACTGAGTCTAGAGGGTCTAGAGGGTATACTGGGTCTAGAGGGTCTAGAGGGTCTACTGGGTATACTGGGTCTAGATGGTCTACTGGGTCTAGAGGGTCTACTGGGTCTAGAGGGTCTACTGGGTCTAGAGGGTCTACTGGGTATACTGAGTCTAGAGGGTCTAGAGGGTCTACTGGGTCTAGTGGGTCTACTGGGTCTAGAGGGTCTACTGGGTCTAGTGGGTCTACTGGGTCTAGTGGGTCTACTGGGTCTAGTGGGTCTACAGGGTCTACTGGGTCTAGAGGGTCTACTGGGTCTAGAGGGTCTACTGGGTCTAGAGGGTATACTGGGTCTAGAGGGTCTACTGGGTCTAGAGGGTCTACTGGGTCTAGAGGGTATACTGGGTATACTGGGTCTAGAGGGTATACTGGGTCTAGAGGGTATACTGGGTCTAGAGGGTATACTGGGTCTAGAGGGTCTACTGGGTCTAGAGGGTATACTGGGTCTAGAGGGTATACTGGGTGTAGAGGGTCTACTGGGTCTACTGGGTCTAGAGGGTCTACTCGGTCTACTGGGTCTAGAGGGTCTACTGGGTCTAGAGGGTCTACTGGGTCTAGAGTGTTTACTGGGTCTAGAGGGTCTACTGGGTCTAGAGGGTCTAGAGGGTCTACTGGGTCTAGAGAGTCTAGAGGGTCTACTGGGTCTTCTGGGTCTAGAGGGTCTAGAGGGTCTAGAGGATCTAGAGGGTCTACTGGGTCTACTGGGTCTAGAGAGTCTACTGGGTCTAGAGGGTATACTGGGTCTAGAGAGTCTACTGGGTCTAGAGGGTCTACTGGGTCTAGAGGGTCTACTGGGTCTAGAGGGTCTACTGGGTATACTGGGTCTAGAGGGTCTACTGGGTCTAGAGGGTCTACTGGGTCTAGAGGGTCTACTGGGTCTAGAGGGTATACTGAGTCTAGAGGGTCTAGAGGGTATACTTTGTCTAGAGGGTCTAGAGGGTATACTGGGTCTAGTGGGTCTACTGGGTCTAGTGGGTCTACTGGGTCTAGTGGGTCTACAGGGTCTACTCGGTCTACTGGGTCTAGAGGGTCTACTGGGTCTAGAGGATCTAGAGGGTCTACTGGGTCTAGAGGATATACTGGGTCTACTGGGTCTAGAGGATCTAGAGGGTCTACTGGGTCTAGAGGGTCTACTGGGTCTAGAGGGTCTACTGGGTCTAGAGGGTATACTGGGTCTAGAGGGTCTACTGGGTCTAGAGGGTATACAGGGTATACTGAGTCTAGAGGGTATACTGGGTCTAGAGGGTCTACTGGGTCTAGAGGGTATACAGGGTCTACTGGGTCTAGAGGATATACTGGGTCTACTGGGTCTAGACTCTAGAGGATCTAGAGGGTCTACTGGGTCTAGAGGGTCTACTGGGTCTAGAGGGTCTACTGGGTCTAGAGGGTCTACTGGGTCTAGAGGGTCTAGAGGGTCTACTGGGTCTAGAGGGTCTACTGGGTCTAGAGGGTATACTGGGTCTAGAGGGTCTACTGGGTCTAGAGGGTCTACTGGGTCTAGAGGGTATACTGGGTCTAGAGGGTCTAGAGGGTCTAGAGGGTCTACTGGGTATACTGAGTCTAGAGGGTCTACTGGGTCTAGAGGGTCTACTGGGTCTAGAGGGTCTACTGGGTATACTGAGTCTAGAGGGTCTACTGGGTCTAGAGGGTCTACTGGGTATACTGAGTCTAGAGGGTCTACTGGGTCTAGAGGGTATACTGGGTCTAGAGGGTCTACTGGGTATACTGAGTCTAGAGGGTCTACTGGGTATACTGGGTCTAGAGGGTCTACTGGGTATACTGGGTCTAGAGGGTATACTGGGTCTAGAGGGTCTACTGGGTCTAGAGGGTCTACTGGGTATACTGAGTCTAGAGGGTCTACTGGGTATACTGGGTCTAGAGGGTCTACTGGGTATACTGGGTCTAGTGGGTCTACTGGGTCTAGAGGGTATACTGGGTCTAGAGGGTCTACTGGGTCTAGAGGGTATACTGGGTCTAGAGGGTCTACTGGGTCTAGAGGGTCTACTGGGTATACTGAGTCTAGAGGGTCTACTGGGTATACTGAGTCTAGAGGGTCTACTGGGTATACTGGGTCTAGAGCAGTGGTCACCAACCTTTTCTGAGTCAAAATGCAAGCAGAGATCTACCACTCAGATTATTTTTTAAACATGACTTAAAAAACGTAAGGTTATGAAACATTAACCAGTTCAAAACAGTTCTGTAGCAATGAGGTTTGTGCAGTAGGCTATAGGCCTAATACATTATCAATGCATTTAGGCTATGCTTAAATTGCCAATGTTGTTCTCAGACCATTTTGAAATTATATTTCAAAATGGTAGGTATATGATCACACTGGTAATAGATAATGTGTTGTATTACTTGTGAGGCACAGCTAAGTGAGCATAATACTTAGCAATTATATATTTTTTACTGGACAGATGGCCTGCATCTGATGGTCAGTCTGAGGGGAGGGAGGGAGCAGCGGTGAGGCTGCCTCTCACCCGACTCACCGACACTGCCCCTCCGCTCTCCCTCCCTACACTGAGAAAAGGGGACAGACACAGTCTTCCAGCTGATGGTGAAACATAACTCGCACTGCATTATCTCTGCCTCATGCCCCAATTAATGTTGTTACTCCTATGACCAGAGAAAGTGAAATATTCTTCTATTAAAAAAAGACACAAGCCGCTAATAATAACGTAAGCTTATTGAAACACTTTGCTATACTCATTTATTGTAGCTGCAGTGCTGGTTGTAGCGTCTGTGAAAGTAGGGAGAACGCACATCTTATGGCTTATAAAACTGTTGAACAAAGTGTTGACAGTGCTAAATAATGAACTTACTCATAAAAACAGCAGCTCTTTGCTGTATTCGTTGAGTCTCTCTCTAGTCATTGTTTTAAACGTTTAGAAATCTCACATTATCAACTTTGCTGTGATTTCGAGGCTTCATTTTACAGTCTATGGCGCAAACTGTGCAGACACAGTGATCTGAGCTATCTGATTGGCCAGCGTTAGGCCTATAAGTGCACTTGATTTGCTCTCTGGGTCTGCCGGGTAGGCGGAGTTCTACCTTCAGACACATGAAATGGTTCAAAATGGGAACACTTTGCTTTGCCGGCGCTATGGCTGCTGAATCAAGTGCATCTACCGCCAACAGCGCGAAACGAATAAAATAAATAGGAACGCAAGGCTTTATCGTTGGGTTTTTACAGAAATGTTTGGTGATCGACTAGGAATGCCTTGGAGAACTGTTGGTGACCACTGGTCTAGTGGGTCTAGAGGGTCTACTGGGTCTAGTGGGTCTACTGGGTCTAGAGGGTCTACTGGGTCTAGTGGGTCTACTGGGTCTAGAGGGTCTACTGGGTCTAGTGGGTCTACTGGGTCTAGAGGGTCTACTGGGTCTAGTGGGTCTACTGGGTCTAGAGGGTCTACTGGGTCTAGAGGGTCTACTGGGTCTAGTGGGTCTACTGGGTCTAGAGGGTATACTGGTTCTAGAGGGTCTACTGGGTCTAGAGGGTCTAGAGAGTCTGTGTGCTACTGAAAAGCTACCTTTCATGACTCAACTCACATTACATACTGTATGCTTGGCTTGGAAAGGAGGCTGAGGCTAGTGGTGATGGAGTTAGGGCTGAGGCTAGTGGTGATGGGGTTAGGGCTGAGGCTAGTGATGATAGGGTTAGGGTTAGGGCTGAGGCTAGTGGTGATGGGGTTCGGGTTAGGGCTGAGGCTAGTGGTGATGGGGTTCGGGTTAGGGCTGAGGCTAGTGGTGATGGGGTTCGGGTTAGGACTGAGGCTAGTGGTGATGGGGTTAGGGTTAGAGCTGAGGCTAGTGGTGATGGGGTTAGGGTTAGGGCTGAGGCTAGTGGTGATGGGGTTAGGGTTAGGGCTGAGGCTAGTGGTGATGGGGTTCGGGTTCGGGTTAGGGCTGAGGCTAGTGGTGATGGGGTTCGGGTTAGGGCTGAGGCTAGTGGTGATGGGGTTAGGGTTAGGGCTGAGGCTAGTGGTGATGGGGTTAGGGTTAGGGCTGAGGCTAGTGGTGATGGGGTTAGGGTTAGGGCTGAGGCTAGTGGTGATGGGGTTAGGGTTAGGGCTGAGGCTAGTGGTGATGGGGCTCGGGTTAGGGCTGAGGCTAGTGGTGATGGGGTTACGGTTAGGGCTGAGGCTAGTGGTGATGGGGTTTGGGTTAGGGCTGAGGCTAGTGGTGATGGGGTTAGGGTTAGGGCTGAGGCTAGTGGTGATGGGGTTAGGGTTAGGGCTGAGGCTAGTGGTGATGGGGTTCGGGTTAGGGCTGAGGCTAGTGGTGATGGGGTTCGGGTTAGGACTGAGGCTAGTGGTGATGGGGTTAGGGTTAGAGCTGAGGCTAGTGATGATGGGGTTAGGGTTAGGGCTGAGGCTAGTGGTGATGGGGTTAGGATTAGGGCTGAGGCTAGTGGTGATGGGGTTCGGGTTCGGGTTAGGGCTGAGGCTAGTGGTGATGGGGTTCGGGTTAGGGCTGAGGCTAGTGGTGATGGGGTTCGGGTTAGGACTGAGGCTAGTGGTGATGGGGTTAGGGTTAGAGCTGAGGCTAGTGGTGATGGTGTTAGGGTTAGGGCTGAGGCTAGTGGTGATGGGGTTAGGGTTAGGGCTGAGGCTAGTGGTGATGGGGTTCGGGTTCGGGTTAGGGCTGAGGCTAGTGGTGATGGGGTTCGGGTTAGGGCTGAGGCTAGTGGTGATGGGGTTAGGGTTAGGGCTGAGGCTAGTGGTGATGGGGTTAGGGTTAGGGCTGAGGCTAGTGGTGATGGGGTTAGGGTTAGGGCTGAGGCTAGTGGTGATGGGGTTAGGGTTAGGGCTGAGGCTAGTGGTGATGGGGTTCGGGTTAGGGCTGAGGCTAGTGGTGATGGGGTTACGGTTAGGGCTGAGGCTAGTGGTGATGGGGTTTGGGTTAGGGCTGAGGCTAGTGGTGATGGGGTTAGGGTTAGGGCTGAGGCTAGTGGTGATGGGGTTAGGGTTAGGGCTGAGGCTAGTGGTGATGGGGTTCGGGTTAGGACTGAGGCTAGTGGTGATGGGGTTAGGGTTAGAGCTGAGGCTAGTGATGATGGGGTTAGGGTTAGGGCTGAGGCTAGTGGTGATGGGGTTAGGGTTAGGGCTGAGGCTAGTGGTGATGGGGGGCTAGGGCTATGGGGTAAGGGTTAAGGCTAGGGTTAGGGTTGATCCGGGATGTGGACATGAAGCTAGGGTTAGGGTTGTGGCTAGGGTTAGGGTTGAACCGGGATGTGGACATGAAGCTATGGTTAGGTTTGATTCTAGGGTTAGGGTTGAACCGGGATGTGGACATGAAGCTAGGGTTAGGGTTGAGGCTAGAGTTAGGTTTGAACCGGGATGTGGACATGAACATAGGGTTAGGGTTGAGGCTAGGGTTAGGGTTGAACCGGGATGTGGACATGAAGCTAGGGTTAGGGTTGAGGCTAGGGTTGAACCAGGATGTGGACATGAAGCTAGGGTTAGGGTTAGGGCTGGAGGATGGATCCAGGGATTAAGTGGAACTGGGACTGGGGTTGAAGTTGTAGTTGGAGCGATTGGGTGTAGAATCTTACCTGTGTGAATGATCCATTATCAGATATGATCAGACACACGAAAACACATCCACAATGTAACTAGCACAAGTAGCACAGTATCAGAAACGAAACACACACACACTGTGGGTCCTATGGGGCCGACCCTATCCTCCCCTTCTGTCAGGGGTCTATCCGCAGCAGTGGACCCCAGCAGTGGAAACCCATTAAGGCACCTGACAGTTCTATTCAGACCCCTATCAACGACCACTTATCCCCCAGACAACCACGAGACACCCCAAGCGATAACGTAGACGTGCCAGGGAACGCAATGCTCAGGTTTACACACTCATTCAGCGCTGTGACAGGCCCGAGCCTTAGAGAGGATTTGTTGATTTCTCTCTTCCCTCTATCGCTCCTTCCTGTTCCCTCTATCTCTCCTTCCTGTTCCCTCTATCTCTCCTTCCTGTTCGACTCAGTAGGTTGAATGATCTACCTTTTCAGAGTTTAGTAGTGTCATCAATTTCTACTTCGTGTGAGTGTGTTATCTGTGCTGGTCGGGCAGGAGGAGATGTGTGTGTATTGTGCGCCTGTGTGTGTGTTTGTGTGTGCGTGTATCTGTGTTGTAGGGCAGGGGGAGATAAGGCTGTTGGGGTAGTGTGTGTCGTTGCCATCCCTGGCTCATTGAATTATTCAGAGCTCTGCTTCATTGTATCAGAAAGCTTCTATCTGCGTTCCACTGCAATCAGCACTCATCAGCTAGTGTGTGTGCCAGAGAGCGCATATACACACACACACACACGCAATCTGAACACAAAACAGGGAACATCAAACAACACACAAACATAACCCAGAAACTGAGAACACACACACCCCAATGGGACAGGCGATACCCCTAAGAGAAAGGACAGAGAGCGGGGGCACAGATTTTGAATCACACACAGAGACAGAGACAGAGACAGAGACAGAGACAGAGAGAGAGAGAGAGAGAGAAGTCCTAGACATGTGTCCTAGACGTGAGCACAGTGAAAGAGGACAACACATTCTGGCGACACACAGAAACCCGACAAACAATGGAGGTAGTGACAGGTTGCGGCACCAGGGGACATGAGTCACCTTGCTGTCTTCTCTACTCACTCAACACCTCCTTCTGCACCTCCACACACATGGTAATGAGATGGAGAGAGAGAGACAGAGAGAGTGAGAGAGACAGAGAGATTAAACCCAATGAAAGACAGAGAGAAAGCAAGAGAGAATTAAGAGATATCGAGAGGAACATCCAACCAGGGCAGAAGAGACAGTCAGTCCAGTCTGCCCTGAGAGGAAGAAAGAAGAAGAAGAGAACATTATCTTTGGGGCTCCAGCCAGGGTTCTATGTTCTTCTTCTCTAAAGCAGCTGAGGGATACTATGGCTAATGTGTCTCTGAAACAGAGTAGAACTTATCCAAGCACATTATTCTGGATGTGCCTTCCCTGCCCCCAGATCACTAGGATCAGGAATACAGGGAGACAGCCCCAGGGGACTGATGAGTTGGAGTTGGGATAGAACATATGTCCCTCTCTATCTCTGCATGCCTCTCACACTGAGCATCAGTGTAATGACAATAAACAACATCTATGCAAGCCTCGGCGCCATATGTTCCCAGTACAAATACACATACACACCATACTCAGTACAGAGAAGGAGGGAGGGTAAATCTTTTCTTAACTCTATTTTCTTAAAACTGCATTGTTGGTTAAGGGCTTGTAAGTAAGCATTTCACGGTAAGGTCTACACCTGTTGTATTTGGTGCATGTGACAAATAAAATGTGATTTGATTTGATGAGAGCGAGAGTGATGATCTCGCTCCTTTTTTAAACTGAATGTGTCCGTTCACATTACTGTCATAGTCACAGCGGCAGGTAGCCTAGCGGTTAAGAGCGTTGGGCCGGTAACCGAAAGTTCTAGGTGAAGAATATGTCGATGTGCCCTTGAGCAAGGCCCTTAACCCTAATTGCTCCTGTAAGTCACTATGGATAAGAGCGTCTGCGAAATGACTCAAATATATTTGAGAGTATGATATGCCAAGGCTAGACACACACACACACACACACACACACAGAGGTCTATATATTTGAGACACACAGACGGGAGCTAACACTTCCAAGTATCTCAGAGAAATCCTGTGGATGGCTGCCTGTCTGAAGTCATCTGAGTTTTATATGAGATCTGGACAGACAGGCACAAACACCTCAGTTTATTATTGCAGACAGCATGGGAGACGAACAGCCACACCAAATTAGAATGGCAATTTGTCATCACACCCTTAATATATGATTGTAATAGGCAGTGCTGCTCAATGTCCTGTGGTGTAACTGTGTTCCAGTATATCTGGGTTATGTGTGCACTATAGTTGATTGCTAGTGATATGAAGAAGTGTGCAGTAATGTATTGTTCTGATCGCTACTGTGCTGTGTGTGCATGTCCCGTCTGTCCCGCTCCTTGAGTTGGATGTCCTTGGTCTGATCAATCAGCAGGGCAATGAAAACATTGACTTTTCCCTGTCCTTCTCTAATGAGGGAAATGGTCATGAAGTAACTGATCTAATGGTGATTAAAGTATGTCTGGTGCTGATCCAAGTCTACACAAGGTTATGGCGTGAGATGTGTGTATATGACACTGCAGAACTGTAAGTGCCCATATGAAAAAATACTACAGTTTACTATAGAATGATGTAGTAAACTGTAGTGTACTGTAGAATACTATACTACACACTAATATCCCTCGATCATGTGTAGTACTTACTATAGAATGTTGTAGTATACTGTAGAATACTATAGTAAATACTACAGTATACTACAGACCGTAAAAACACTACAGTAATTACTATAGTATACACTACAATATTTATACTATAGTAAACTGTAAATACTACTTTAGTCCACAAAAACATTACAGTGAATAATACAGTAATGTCTGCAAAAACACTACAGTAAATACTACAGTATACTACAGACCGCAAAAACACTACAGTAATTACTATAGTACAGTTGAAGTCGGAAGTTTACATACACTTAGATTGGAGTCATTAAAACTCGTTTTTCAACCACTCCACACATTTCTTGTTAACAAACTATAGTTTTGGCAAGTCGGTTAGGACATCTACTTTGTGCATGACACAAGTAATTTTTCCAACAATTGTTTACAGACATATTATTTCACTTACAATTCACTGTATCACAATTCCAGTGGGTCAGAAGTTTACATACACTAAGTTGACTGTGCCTTTAAACAGCTTGGAAAATTCCAGAAAATGTCATGGCTTTAGAAGCTTCTGATAGGCTAATTGACATCTTTTGAGTCAATTGGAGGTGTACCTGTGGATGTATTTCAAGGCCTACCTTCAAACTCAGTGCCTCTTTGCTTGACATCATGGGAAAATCAAAATAAATCTGCCACAACCTCAGAAAAAAAATGGTAGACCTCCACAAGTCTGGTTCATCCTTGGGAGCAATTTCCAAATGCCTGAAGGTACCACGCTCATCTGTACAAACAATAGTACGCAAGTATAAACACCATGGGACCACGCAGCCTTCATACCGCTCAGGAAGGAGACGCGTTCTGTCTCCTAGAGATGAACGTACTTTGGTGTGAAAAGTGCACATCAATCCCAGAACAACAGCAAAGGACCTTGTGAAGATGCTGGAGGAAACAGGTACAAAAGTATCTATATCTACAGAAAAACGAGTCCTATATCGACATAACCTGAAAGGCCACTCAGCAAGGAAGAAGCCACTGCTCCAAAACCGCCATAAAAAAGCCAGACTACGGTTTGCAACTGCACATGGGGACGAAGATCGTACTTTTTGGAGAAATGTCCTCTGGTCTGATTAAACAAAAATAGAACTGTTTGGCCATTATGACCATCGTTATGTTTGGAGGAAAAAGGGGGTGCTTGCAAGCCGAAGAACACCATCCCAATCGTGAAGCACGGGGGTGGCAGCATCATTGTCACGAATTCCGCCGAGGCTGCTCCTCCTCCTTGTTCGGGCAGGCTTCGGCGTTCGTCGTCCCCGGAGTACTAGCTGCTACCGTTTGATGTTCTCTATGTTTGTTTGGTTTTGTCTTGTTGGTGCACCTGTCTCGTATTATGTATTGATTATGTCACCTATAAGTTTCCTTTGGTTTTGTTTGCAGTTGTGTGTTGTTGTACGCCTGTCCGTTTGGTGTCTCGTTATTTGTGTTCTCGAGTATTTAGTCTTTTACGCACTGTTAGCGTAATCGCTCGCCTCCTGTGTTAGAGGCACGTTATTTTGGTTATTGCCTTTTTGACTATTAAAGTCGTTGCGACTAAGCTTCTGTGTCCTGCGCCTGACTCCCACACCGCATCCACATCAGCCGTGACAGAACAACACACCATACTATGGAGTCAGCAGGAGCAGCTGCGCCGACCGAGTCGCTGGAGGATCGGCTCAGCTGCCAGGACGCCAGGATCCAGCAACTCGGCTCCGCCATGCAGGAGGTGATGAACACCCTGCGCCGATGGGAAAGGGGAGGCGTGCCCACACCTCCTACATTACCACCACCATCGGCCAGCCCCACCAGACCAGCTCCGGAATCCAGTGGGATTCGTCTCTCGCTCCCGAGGGCGTATGATGGCACCGCAGCCGGGTGTCAGGGGTTCCTCCTTCAGGTGGAACTCTACCTGGCCACCATACACCCGGCGCCCTCGGGATACGAGAGCGTTTCCGCCCTCATCTCCTGTCTCTCCGGCAAGGCGTTGGAGTGGGCCAACGCCGAATGGAGGGGAATAGATGCCGCCACCATCAGCTACGCGGAGTTCTCCCGCCGCTTCAGGGCTGTTTTCGATCACCCTCCTGAGGGTAAAGCGGCGGGGGAGCGTCTGTTCCACCTCCGACAGGGGAAGAGGAGCGCACAGGAGTTCGCCCTGGATTTCCGGACTCTAGCGGCGGATGCGGGGTGGAATGAGAGGGCCCTCATCGACCACTATCGGTGTAGCCTGCGTGAGGACGTTCGTCGAGAGCTGGCCTGCAGGGACACCAACCTGTCCTTCGACCAGCTAGTGGACATGTCCATCCGTCCGGATACCCTGCTGGCCACCCGCGGACGTCCCGAGTTGGGGCCGTCCATTCCATCCCCCACCACCTCCGAGCCGAGCCCTATGGAGCTCGGGGGTGCTGGCGCTAGAGAGAGAAGGAGAGAGAACCCGAGGGGGGCCGTCCCCTGCACCAGCTGTGGCCGTGGAGGACACACTGCGGCTAGGTGCTGGGGAGGGTCTCCAGGGAATCGGGGCAACAGGTCGCGCACTGGGGAGTCATTTCAGGTGAGTAGGCGCCCCATTCACCCAGAGCTCTCTGTTGTTCACTTGTGTATACCTGTGGTATTTCCTCAGGTTGCATCTCATTCCCAGTATAAGGCGCTAGTCGATTCAGGCGCAGCTGGGAATTTTATTGATCGGAAATTTTGTTCTAAGTTAGGGATTCCCCTCCTGCCCGTTGATGCACCCTTTCCTGTCCATGCCCTAGATAGCCGCCCGTTGGGATCTGGGTTGATTAGGGAGGTCACAGCGCCACTAAAGATGAAGACGCAGGGGGGTCATGAGGAGATTATTCAGTTGTATCTAATTGACTCCCCTGCGTATCCCGTGGTGCTGGGGCTTCCTTGGTTAATCACCCATGACCCCACCATTTCGTGGCAACAGAGGGCTCTCAAGGAATGGTCTGGCCAGTGTGTTGGGCGATGTTTAGGTGTTTCCGTTGGGGCGACCACGGTGGAGAGTCCGAACCAAGTGCCCGCAATGCACATTCCCCCTGTGTATGAGGATTTGGCACTCGTGTTCAGCAAGACGAGGGCGACGCGATTGCCACCTCATAGACAGGGAGATTGTGCGATAAACCTCCAGACAGGTGCGGCACTCCCGCGGAGCCATGTGTATCCTCTGTCTCAAGAGGAGACGGCGGCTATGGAGACATACATAGCTGAGTCCCTGAGACAAGGATACATACGGCCCTCCACTTCCCCTGCGTCCTCGAGTTTCTTTTTTGTGAAGAAGGATGGAGGGTTGCGCCCGTGTATTGATTACCGTAGTCTCAATCAGATCACTGTGAAATACAGTTACCCTCTTCCTCTGATTGTGAGTATGACTGAATCATTACGCGGAGCGTGTTTCTTCACAAAACTGGAACTCAGGAGCGCTTATAACTTGGTGCACATTAGGGAGGGAGATGAATGGAAGACGGCATTTAGTACCACCTCAGGTCATTATGAGTATCTTGTCATGCCATACGGGTTAATGAATGCTCCTTCAGTCTTCCAATCATTTGTGGACGAGATCTTCCGGGACCTGCATGGGCAGGGAGTGGTAGTGTACATTGACGACATCCTAGTGTACTCTGCTACACGAGCCGAGCATGTAGCCCTGGTGCGTCGAGTGTTGGGTAGGCTGTTGGAGCAATGATTTGTATGTCAAGGCAGAGAAATGTCTGTTTTTCCAGGAGTCCATCTCCTTCTTGGGTCATCGGTTGTCAGCGTCAGGGGTGAAGATGGAGATTGACCGTGTGTCAGCCGTGCGTAACTGGCAAACCCCAACCACTGTTAAAGAGGTGCAGCAGTTTTTGGGTTTTGCCAATTCCTACCGGGAGGTTTATCCGGGGTTTTGGACAGGTAGCAGCTCCCATTACTTCCCTGCTGAAGGGGGGCCCGGTGCGTTTGCAGTGGTCAGCTGAAGCGGACAGGGCGTTTTGTAAACTGAAGGACCTGTTCACTTCGGCTCCGGTGCTGGCGCACCCGGACCCCGCTTTAGCGTTCCAGGTAGAGGTGGACGCGTCAGAGGCCGGTATTGGGGCAGTACTGTCGCCACGCTCCGGCACGCCTCCTAAGCTCCGTCCCTGCGCTTTTTATTCTAAAAAGCTCAGCCCCGCGGAACGTAATTATGACGTAGGGGACAGGGAGCTGTTAGCCGTGGTTCAAGCCCTAAAGGTGTGGAGGCATTGGCTTGAGGGGGCTCAACACCCTTTTCTCATTCTGACTGACCATCGTAACCTGGAGTACATCCGGGCAGCTAGGAGATTGAACCCTCGTCAGGCTAGGTGGAACATGTTTCTGACCCGGTTCGTTTTTAAGATCACTTACATCCCAGGGTCCCAGAACGGTAAGGCAGACGCCCTGTCCCGGCGGTATGACACAGAGGAGAGGTCCATTGAGCCCACTCCCATACTGCCGGAGTCTTGTCTGGTGGCACCGGTGGTATGGGAGGTCGATGCGGAAATTGAGCGGGCGTTACGCACCGACCCTACTCCCCCAGAGTGTCCAGTGGGTCGGACGTACGTGCCGCTCAAGGTCCGTGATCGTCTCATTTATTGGGCTCATACGTCACCCTCCTCTGGACATCCAGGTATTGGCCGGACAGTGCACTGCCTTAGTGTTAAGTACTGGTGGCCAACATTGGCTAGGGACGTGAGGGTTTATGTCTCCTCCTGCTCGGTGTGCGCTCAGTGTAAGGCGCCTAGACACCTGCCCAGGGGGAAGTTACAACCCCTGCCCGTTCCACAACGGCCGTGGTCTCACCTCTCGGTGGACTTTGTCACGGATCTTCCCCCCTCTCAGGGGAATACCACTATTCTGGTCGTTGTGGATCGGTTCTCTAAGGCCTGTCGTCTCATTCCAATGCCGGGTCTCCCTACTGCCCTACAGACCGCTGAGGCTTTGTTCACCCACGTCTTCCGGCACTACGGGGTTCCCGAGGATATAGTGTCTGATCGGGGTCCCCAATTCACCTCTAGAGTCTGGAGGGCGTTCATGGAACGCTTGGGGGTCTCGGTTAGCCTTACCTCGGGTTACCACCCTAAGAGTAATGGGCAGGTGGAGAGAGTGAACCAGGATGTGGGTAGGTTTCTGAGATCATATTGCCAGGGCCGGCAGGAGGAGTGGTCGGGGTATATCCCCTGGGCAGAGATGGCTCAGAACACTCTTCGCCACTCCTCTACTAACCTGACCCCTTTTCAGTGCATGTTAGGGTATCAGCCGGTTCTGGCACCATGGCATCAGAGCCAGATCGAGGCTCCTGCGGTGGATGAGTGGTTTCGGCGCTCGGAGGAGACGTGGAATGCTGCCCACGTACATCTGCAGCGGGCCATCCGCAGGCAGAAGGCGAGCGTCGATCTCCACCGCAGTGAGGGTCCTGTATACGCCCCTGGAGATCGAGTCTGGCTCTCGACTCGAAACCTGCCCCTTCGCCTGCCCTGCTGGAAGCTTGGCCGGCGGTTTGTGGGGCCATTTAAAGTCCTGAGGAGATTGAACGAGGTGTGTTACAAGTTGCAATTGCCTAATGACTATCACATTAACCCCTCGTTCCATGTGTCTCTCCTCAGGCCGGTGGTATCTGGTCCACTCCAGGAGTGTGAGATAAGAGAGACCCCTCCGCCCCCACTGGACATCAAGGGGGCTCCGGCGTACTCAGTCCGGTCCATCGTGGATTCGAGACGTCGGATGGGGGGTCTACAATATCTCGTGGAGTGGGAGGGGTACGGTCCGGAGGAACGGTGCTGGGTGCCTAGGAGGGACATTTTAGATCCATCCCTCCTGACTGAGTTCCACCGGAGTCATCCTACGCGCCCTGCTCCACGTCCTCCTAGCCGTCCCCGAGGCCGGGGTCGGCGCACGGCTGGGCCCGCGCGTCAAGGGGGGGGTACTGTCACGAATTCCGCCGAGGCTGCTCCTCCTCCTTGTTCGGGCAGGCTTCGGCGTTCGTCGTCCCCGGAGTACTAGCTGCTACCGTTTGATGTTCTCTATGTTTGTTTGGTTTTGTCTTGTTGGTGCACCTGTCTCGTATTATGTTTTGATTATGTCACCTATAAGTTTCCTTTGGTTTTGTTTGCAGTTGTCTGTTGTTGTACGCCTGTCCGTTTGGTGTCTCGTTATTTGTGTTCTCGAGTATTTAGTATTTTACGCACTGTTAGCGTAATCGCTCGCCTCCTGTGTTAGAGGCACGTTATTTAGGTTATTGCCTTTTTGACTATTAAAGTCGTTGCGACTAAGCTTCTGTGTCCTGCGCCTGACTCCCACACCGCATCCACATCAGCCGTGACAATCATGCTGTGGGGGTGCTTTGCTGCAGGAGGGACTGGTGCACTTCACAAAATAGATGGCATCATGAGGAAGAAAAAATATGTGGATATATTGAAGCAACATCTCAAGACATCAGTCAGGAAGTTAAAGCTTGGTCTCAAATGGGTCTTCCAAATGGACAATGACCCCAAGCATACTTCCAAAGTTGTGGCAAAATGGCTTAAGGACAACAAAGTCAAGGTATTGGAGTGGCCATCACAAAGCCCTGACCTCAATCCTATAGAAAATGTGTGGGCAGAACTGAAAAAGCGTGTGCGAGCAAGGAGGCCTACAAACCTGACTCAGTTACACCAGCTCTGTCAGGAGGAATGGGCCAAAATTCACCCAACTTATTGTGGGGAGTTTGTGGAAGGCTACCTGAAACGTTTGACCCAAGTTAAACAATTTAAAGGCAATGCTACCAAATACTAATTGAGTGTATATAAACGTCTGACCCACTGGGGATGTGATGAAAGAAATAAAAGCTGAAATAAATCATTCTCTACAATTATTCTGACATTTCGCATTCTTCAAATAAAGTGGTGATCCTAACTGACCTAAGACAGGGAATTATTACTAGGATTAAATGTCAAGAATTGTGAAAAACTGAGTTTAAATGTATTTGACTAAGGTGTATGTAAACTTCCGACTTCAACTGTATATACTACAGTATTTTTACTATAGTAAACTGTAAATACTATTTTAGTCCACAAAAACAATACAGTGAATACTATAATATTTTTTGTGGGTGTATACAATGCTCAGTGTGAATGTACCTTTTTCTGAGATTAGTTATACGTGTCATGTATGAATTGTTTTTGTGTAATACAGTAATGTATAGCATTTCACACCCCCATGCTATTATATTCATTTTACATTTTAGTCATTTAGCAGACGCTCTTATCCAGAGCGACTT
Organism: Coregonus lavaretus; assembly: GCF_964263955.1. NCBI lineage: Eukaryota > Metazoa > Chordata > Actinopteri > Salmoniformes > Salmonidae > Coregonus > Coregonus lavaretus. Next base: position 88,806 of record NW_028162834.1, read on the forward strand.
ACAGTTAGTGAATGCATACATTTTCATACTGTCCCCCTGTGGGAAACGAACCCACAACCCTGGCGTTGCAAGTGCCATGCTCTACCAACTGAGCTACAGCTACTGTAGCACATATTCTTTACGAAACACATGTTGCTATTAAGGATTCATTCAAGGTTTCCTTCACAGCAACCTCAATGCTGTCAACAGTTTATCAATGGAATCAACCACATTGTAGTCTAATCCTGCTATGTGTTAAGTCACAAACAAACAGCAATCAGAGACATGTTAGAAGTCCCTTTTATCCCCCAGCCCTCGGCAGCTGAATACCAGACAGACTGAGATATCAAAGGATCGTTCAGAGGGGAAATGAATTAAATGGAATGCAGAAAAAGAATGTATAATCTGTCACATGTTGTTGATCCTTCCATTGTGTGTACCTATAAAGCATTCCATACTGAAATGGTATTTTGATGGGATACAGTGCCTTTGGAAAGTATTCAGACCCCTTGACTTTTTCCTAATGTTGTTATATTACAGCCTTATTCTAAAATGGATGAAATTGTTTTCCCCCCCCACATCAATCTATACACAATACCCCATAGTGACAAAGCAAAAACACGTTTTTAGAAATTTTTGCTAATTTATTAAAAATTAAAAAACACATTTACATAATTATTACACCCTTTACTCAGTACTTTGTTGAAGCACCTTTGGTAGCTATTACAGCCTCGAGTCTTCTTGGGTATGACGCTACAAGCTTGGCACACCTGTATTTGGGGAGTTTTTAATTTTTTAAATTTTATTTAACTAGGCAAGTCAGTTAAGAACAAATTCTTATTTACAATGACGGCCTACACCGGCCAAACCCGGACGACGCTGGGCCAATTGTGCACCGCCCTATGGGACTCCCAATCACGGCCGGTTGTGATATAGCCTGGAATCGAACCAGGGGGTCTGTAGTGACACCTCAAGCACTGAGATGCAGTGCCTTAGACCACTGCGCCACTCGGGAGCCCATTCTTTTCTGCAGATCCTCTCAAGCTCTGTCAGGTTGGATGCGGAGCATTGCTGCAAAGCTATTTTCAGGTCTCTCCAGAGATGTTCGATCGGGTTCAAGTCCGGGCTCTGGCTGGGCAACTCAAGGACATTTAGAGACTTGTCCCGAAGCCACTCCTGCATTGTCTTGGCTGTGTGGTTAGGGTTGTTGTCCTGTTGGAAGGTGAACCTTCGCCCCGGTCTGAGATCCATAGCGCTTTGGAGCAGGTTTTCATCAAGGATCTCTCTGTACTTTGCTCCATTCATCTTTGCCTCGATCCTGACTAGTCTCCCAGTCCTGACTAGTCTCCCCACAGCATGATGCTGCCACCACCATGCTTCACCGTAGGGATGGTGCCAGGTTTCCTCCAGACTTGACGCTTGGCATTCAGGCTAAAGAGTTCAATCTTGGTTTCATCAGACCAGAGAATCTTGTTTCTCATGGTCTGACAGTCTTTAGGTGCGTTTTGGCAAACTCCAAGCGGGCTGTCATGTGACTTTTACTGAGGAGTGGCTTCCGTCTGGCCACTCTACCATAAAGGCCTGATTGGTGGAGTGCTGCAGAGATGGTGGTCCTTCTGGAAGATTCTCCCATCTCCACAGAGGAACTCTAGAGCACTGTCAGAGTGACCATCGGGATCTTGGTCACCTCCCTGACCAAGGCCCTTCTCCCCTGATTGCTCAGTTTGGCCGGGTCGCCAGCTCTAGGAAAAGTCTTGGTGGTTCCAAACTTTTTCCATTTAAGAATGATGGAGACCACTGTGTTCTTGGGGACCTTCAATGCCTCGACACAATCCTGTCTCGGAGCTCTACGGACAATTCCTTCGACCTCATGGCTTGGTTTTTGCTGTGACATGCACTGTCAACTGTGGGACCTTATGTAGACAGGTGTGTGCCTTTCCAAATCATGTCCAATCAATTGAATTGACCACAGTTGGACTCCAATCAAGTTGTAGAAACATCTCAAGGATGACCAATGGAAACAAGATGCACCTGAGCTCAATTTTGAGTCTCATAGCAAAGGGTCTGAATACTTATGTAAATGTGATATTTCCGTTTTTTAATATATTTGCAAAAATTTCTAAAAACCTGTATTCACTTTGTCATTATGGGGTATTGTGTGCAGATTGCTGAGGATTTGTTTCATTTAATCAATTTTAGAATAAGGCTGTAACGTAACAAAATGTGGAAAAAGTCAAGGGGTCTGAATACTTTCCGAAGGCACTGTACATGGGATGTATTGAACTGACTCATTAAGGCTCTCGTTAAACACAATAGAAGTGAATAAATAAATTACTGCGTTGTCTCATCTGAAAAGCATAGTAATGAGACTGGGTTCCTCTGCTATACACCGCTGTCAGACTAGCGTGTTATTGGTTTCACACTCATGACGAACGGTTTAATGGTGTGTGTTATGTCATTAAAGTCTGTTGTGTCAGTGTGTGTCTATATGTGTTTGTGTCAATACCATTGCAGCAGACTGCAAATTTGAACTTACCTTTGGGGCAGTTAAACCTCAGCAACACTCTGAAACGGGTTCTCCTTGGCAGCTCCATGATATTAGAGGGTCATTACATGATCTACAAGGTTAACTCTGCTCTTATGGTGAAATTCATCAACATCTGTGATGGTTACTTCACATGACCCAAACCAATGACCCTAAGCGTCATTTACCTTTTTTATAGCATCGTAAATGAGTGTATGCCAAAGAATTGTGAGAGCATGTTTATATGAAGAATAGAATAGACACATTTTACATGAATGAGGAGTAAGTTTCCTTTTACCTTTTAGGACATGGTGAGGAATGAAGCAGGTTTGGTGAAGAGAGGGGTGAGATGGGGAGAGAAGTAATCCCTATTCCAAATGCAGCAGTGCTTTTAAAATTAGGATTAAATACCCATTGTTTCTCTCCTTAATCCTGTGATCATGTGATGCTGTGGTGTTGTGTGTGTTTGGTTTGTACGTGCATGGAGATTGTAATTAAGCAATAATAAACTCAAGTCCATGTGTTATGACATTTTTATCACGTCATAGCCACGAGGTGAAGCCGACAAGTTACCAGCATTAAAAAGTAAGATTACTATTTTTATTTTAAAAATGTACCTGATGCTACATTCACTAACACTGGTTGTCAAGTGCAAATGTAGGCGTTCTCTGGTCGTTAGTTCTATTTGTCTTGACTGCCATGTAAAGCAAAACTACCCAAGCGCTGGTTGATTGTTCCAGAACTTTGCAGGTTGCTATGGCAAAGAAAAATGGTTGGTATGGAGGCTCTTCCCCCCTTGCTAGCTGGCCAACTAAACAGTAAACTAGCTGCATTTCGTTTTGTTTTAACCGTTTTATTTTATATATACAGTACCAGTCAAAAGTTCAGACACTTACTCATTCCAGGGTTTTTCTTTATTTTTACTATTTTTTACATTGTAGATTAATAGTGAAGACATCAAAACTATGAAATAACACATATGGAATCATGTAGTAACCAAAAGTGTTAAGCAAATCAAAATATATTTTATATTTGAGATTGTTCAAAGTAGCCACCCTTTACCTTGATGACAACTTTGCACACTATTGGCATTCTCTCAACCAGATTCAAGAGGTAGTCACCTGGAATGCATTTCAATTAACAGGTGTGCCTTGTTAAAAGTTAATTTGTGGAATTTCTTTCCTTCTTAATGCGTTTGAGCCTATCAGTTTTGTGTTGTGACAAGGTAGTGGGGTATACAGAAGATAGCCCTATTTGGTAAAAGACCAAGTCCATATTATGGCAAGAACAGCTCAAATAATCAAAGAGAAACGACAGTCCATCATTACTTTAAGACAGGGTTCTTCAATTCCGGTCCTGGAGGGCCGAAACACTTCTGTTTTTTATTTCTACCTGGTAGTTAATTGCACTCACCTGGTGTCCCAGGTCTGAATTAGCCCCTGATTAGAAGGAGGATGAAAAACAGAGGTGTTTCGGCCCTCCAGGACCGGAATTGAAGAACCCTGCTTTAAGACATGAAGGTCAGTCAATCCGGAAAATGTGAAGCACTTTGAAAGTTTCTTTAAGTGCAGTCGGAAAAACCATCAAGCGCTATGATGAAACTGGCTCTCATGAGGACAGCCACAGGAAAGGAAGACCCAGAGTTACCTCTACTGCAGAGGATAAGTTCATTAAAGTTACCAGCCTCAGAAATTGCAGCCCAAATAAGTCCTTCACAGAGTTCAAGTAACAGACATATCTCAACATCAACTGTTCAGAGGAGACTGCGTGAATCAGGCCTTCATGGTCGAATTGCTGCAAAGAAACCACTACTAAAGGACACCAATAAGAAGGAGAGAATTGCTTGGGCCAAGAAACATGAGCAATGGACATTAGACCAGTGGAAATCTGTCCTTTGGTCTGGAGTCCAAATTGGAGACTTTTGGTTCCAACCGCTGTGTCTTTGTGAGACGCAGTGTAGGTGAATGATCTCTGCATGTGTAGTTCCCACCGTGAAGCATGGAGGAGGAGGTGTGGGGGTGATTTGCTGGTGACACTGTCTGTGATTTATTTAGAATTCAAGGCACACTTAACCAGCATGGCTACCACAGAATTCTGCAGCGATACACCATCCCAATCATTTGATTTTCAACAGGACAATGACACAACACACCTCCAGGCTGTGTAAGGGCTATTTGACCAAATATCACTATTTCTAAAACAAGCCATAGAAAGTTAGTTGCAATTTCAATTTAATCGTCCAGAAATGACAGAACAAATAATGCAACAAATATTGTGGTTAAACTCAAATATACTAATTGATAAAAAAAAACAATATTTTTTTAAAAAATATTTATTAAAAAGGTATAATCTTCATAAATTATATCATAGGTAGGACTGGTGGAGTTGTCGCACATGCAGCTAACAAAAACATATGGAAATGTCTGCTCTACCCAAAATTACAACCAAATAATTGCAGCATTATCCGCAAAAATGGAAGAGGAAAGTGGAAGGGGGAAAAAGTAAGGAACTTGTCTGTCGGCCCTGCATTAAAGAACATAATTGGTTAAAGAAAATTGAGATAAATAAAAAAGTATAGCAGTTTCATTTAAGGACCAAAGGATTGACAGCCGTCACATAGATTGCAAAATAGTTGGGAAGAGATTTTTGACGTACCGATCCCATGGCATAGTGTTTATGAACTGATATGCAAAACGACGCCGGATTCAAAACTTAGGATTTTTCAATTGAAAATGTTATAAAATACTTGCTACCAATAGAATGTTATTTATATGGGGGATACAATCTTCCCAGCTCTGCAGATTTTGCTGCGAAGAGACATAATCATTAGTTTTGGTACTGTCCATTTGTAGCTTGTTTTTGGACACAGGTCCAGGAATGGCTAAAGGATTGCAATATTTACCTGGAGCTAACCCTGCAGATTGCACTACTGGGTGATCTGAAAAGTCATAGTCAATCGATCAATAATATAATAATACTTTTAGCAAAAATGTTTATTTTAAATTTACAATCTGTAGAAACAATGAGAATAGAAGGGTTCAGAACTTTTGTAAAACATCACAGTACAGTTGAAAAATATATAGCAAATAGAAATCCAATATGGATGGTGTTCAGAGATAGATGGGTGGTGTTGAATGGAGTTGAAGAGAACAACTCTGTAGCTCAATTGGTAGAGCATGGCGCTTGTAACGCCAGGGTAGTGGGTTCGATCCCCGGGACCACCCATACGTAAAAATGTATGCGCACATGACTATAAGTCGCTTTGGATAGAAGCGTCTGCTAAATGGCATATTATTTATTATTAACTAATAACAACAATATAACTAATGTAAAGCATACTGTGTCCATAATAAGTATATAGGTTATAGGTTGAGAGCTTTTGTGAAAGAGCACAGTTAGAATGATCAGAGAGGTTGAGGGTAAAGGAAGTTCATGAGTAAAAACAAACAAAATATAATTATTGTAAAATTGACTATGTCCATAAAATTTATATAGTATGTATAAGCTGGAAGTAGGCGCCTAAGCATTGTTATTCACTAGTTTACTCCAATTAGGGAAGGGGAGGTGGGGTTGGAAAGGAATAAAGGGAAATATATTTTTTAAAAAGGATATGTATATGTATGTACAGTCGTGGTCAAAAGTTGAGAATGACACAAATATTAATTTTCAAAAAGTCTGCTGCCTCAGTTTTGATGATGGCTATTTACATATACTCCAGAATGTTATGAAGAGTGATCTAATGAATTGCAATTAATTGCAAAGTCCCTCTTTGCCATGAAAATGAACTTAATCTCAAAAAAACATTTCCACTGCATTTCAGCCCTGCCACAAAAGGACCAGTTGATATCATGTCAGTGATTCTCTCGTTAATACAGGTGAGAGTGTTGACGAGGACATGGCTGGAGATCACTCTGTCATGCTGATTGAGTTAGAATTACAGACTGGAAGCTTTAAAAGGAGGGTGGTGCTTGAAATCATTGTTCTTCCTCTGTTAACCATGGTTACCTGCAAGGAAACACGTGCCGTCATCATTGCTTTGCACAAAAAGGGCTTCACAGGCAAGGATATTGCTGCTAGTAAGATTGCACCTAAATCAACCATTTATCGGATCATCAAGAACTTCAATTGTTGTGAAGAAGGCTTCAGGGCGCCCAAGAAAGTCCAGCAAGCGCCAGGACCGTCTCCTAAAGTTTATTCAGATGCGGGATCGGGCCACCACCAGGACAGAGCTTGCTCAGGAATGGCAGCAGGCAGGTGTGAGTGCATCTGCACGCACAGTGAGGCGAAGACTTTTGGAGGATGGCCTGGTGTCAAGAAGGGCAGCGAGGAAGCCACTTCTCTCCAGGAAAAACATCAGGGACAGACTGATATTCTGCAAAAGGTACAGGGATTGGACTGCTGAGGACTGGGGTAAAGTCATTTTCTCTGATGAATCCCCTTTCCGATTGTTTGGGGCATCCGGAAAAAAGCTTGTCCGGAGAAGACAAGGTGAGCGCTACCATCAGTCCTGTGTCATGCCAACAGTAAAGCATCCTGAGACCATTTATGTGTGGGGTTGCTTCTCAGCCAAGGGAGTGGGCTCACTCACAATTTTGCCTAAGAACACAGCCATGAATAAAGAATGGTACCAACACATCTTCCAAGATCAACTTCTCCCAACCATCCAAGAACAGTTTGGTGACGAACAATGCTTTTCTAGCATGATGGAGCACCTTGCCATAAAGAAAAAGTGATAACTAAGTGGCTCGGGGAACAAAACATCAACATTTTGGGTCCATGGCCAGGAAACTCCCCAGACCTTAATCCCATTGAGAACTTGTGGTCAATCCTCAAGAGGCGGGTAGACAAACAAAAACCCACAAATTCTGACAAACTCCAAGCATTGATTATGCAAGAATGGGCTGCCATCAGTCAGGATGTGGCCCAGAAGTTAATTGACAGCATGCCAGGGCGGATTGCAGAGGTCTTGAAAAAGAAGGGTCAACACTGCAAATATTGACTCTTTGCATAGACTTAATGTAATTGTCAATAAAAGCCTTTGACACTTATGGAATGCTTGTAATTATACTTCAGTATACCATAGTAACATCTGACAAAAATATCTAAAAACACTAAAGCAGCAAACTTTGTGAAGGAAATACTTGTGTCATTCTCAAAACTTTTGACTACGACTGTTTATATATGTATGTATGTATGTATGTGTATATGTATGTGTATGCATCGAGAGAATGTGTGTGTGTGTGTTTGAGAGGGTGTGGAGTGTTGGCGCTGGGTCATGGCGCAGTCTGAGTCAGGTGTGTACTGTCTGGCTGGGGTTGAACACAGTACGAGTCATGATGACATAACCCTGTTCAGGACACACCTCCTCCCTACATCTCCTCCCTATAGGAATCAACAACAGACAACACAGTCATCCCTATAAGACTCAGGCACAGTGTTCCCTATAGGACTATAATAGCGAAGCACACAGTACACACTAACCCTACATAAAGGACTATGTAGCAGATAGAAGTTGCCTGTAGGCAATTAAATCAGCTTAACCGTTTTGATACTCATCACAGCATCCTGTATCAAAAGGTTGGCTGGACTTCTCTAAAGACCCGTATATCTCTACATTACTCCCTTTTGGTTTACAAGGCCCTACTTCATAAACTTCCGTCTTATCTAACTTTGCTGTTGAAGTATAGACACCTGAGTTGCCTAACCCTTTCACAGGATTGGTTAACTCTCCACCGAGCTAGGTAAATCTGCTTTTAGTTCTAATGCACTGTATTGCTGGAACAAAATCGAAAATATATTTCATCTTGATGTTCTGGTGCCGTATGGGCAATTTAAAGTATTGATTGGGGACTTATTTGTGGAGGAATTTAACTTTTTTACTGGTGATTTGTGATGTTCTATTTGTGCTTCCCATGACTGTGTTTTTGTATTTTAATGTATATATACAGTATCTCACAAAAGTGAGTACACCCCTCACATCTTTGTAAATATTTGAGTATATCTTTTCATGTGACAACACTGAAGAAATGACACTTTGTTACAATGTAAAGTAGTGAGTGTACAGCTTGTATAACAGTGTAAATTTGCTCTCCCCTCAAATAACACAACACACAGCCATTAATGTCTAAACTGCTGGCAACAAAAGTGAGTACACCCCTAAGTGAAAATGTGCAAATTGGGCCCAAAGTGTCAATATTTTGTGTGCCCACCATCATTTTCCAGCACTGCCTTAACCCTCTTGGGCATGGAGTTCACCTGAGCTTCACAGGTTACCACTGGAGTCCTCTTCCACTCCTCCATGACGACATCACGGAGCTGGTGGATGTTAGAGACCTTGCACTCCTCCACCTTCCGTCTGAGGATGCCCCACAGATGCTCAATAGGGTTTAGGTCTGGAGACATGCTTGGCCAGTCCATCACCTTTACCCTCAGCTTCTTTAGCAAGGCAGTGGTCGTCTTGGAGGTGTGTTTGGGGTTGTTATCATGTTGAAATAATGCCCTGCAGCCCAGTCTCCGAAGGGAGGGGATCATGCTCTGCTTCAATATGTCACAGTACATCTTGGCATTCATGGTTCCCTCAATGAACTGTAGCTCCCCAGTGCTGGCAGCACTCATGCAGCCCCAGACCATGACACTCCCACCACCATGCTTGAATGTAGGCAAGACACACTTGTCTTTGTACTCCTCACCTGGTTGCCGCCACACACGCTTGACACCATCTGAACCAAATTAGTTTATCTTGGTCTCATCAGACCACAGGACATGGTTCCAGTAATCCATGTCCTTAGTCTGCTTGTCTTCAGCAAACTGCGGTCTTTCTTGTGCATCATCTTTAGAAGAGGCTTCCTTCTGGGACGACAGCCATGCAGACCAATTTGATGCAGTGTGCGACGTATGGTCTGAGCACTGACAGGCTGACCCCCACCCCTTCAACCTCTGCAGCAATGCTGGCAGCACTCATACATCTATTTCCCAAAGACAACCTCTGGATATGACGCTGAGCATGTGCACTCAACTTCTTTGGTCGACCATAGCGAGGCCTGTTCTGAGTGGAACCTGTCCTGTTAAACCACTGTATGGTCTTGGCCAACATGCTGCAGCTCAGTTTCAGGGTCTTGGCAATCTTCTTATAGCCCAGGCCATCATTATGTAGAGCAACAATTATTTTTTTCAGATCCTCAGAGAGTTCTTTGCAATGAGTTGCCATGTTGAACTTCCAGTGACCAGTTTGAGAGAGTGTGAGAGCGATGACACCAAATTCAACACACCTAATCCCCATTCACACCTGATACCTTGTAACACTAACGAGTCACATGACACCTGGGAGGGAAATGGCTAATTGGGCCCAATTTGTACATTTTCATTTAGGGGTGTACTCACTTTTGTTGCCAGTGGTTTAGACATTAATGGCTGTGTGTTGTGTTTCCTGTGTTGTGTTTCTGTTGTGTCTCCTGAGTGGTGCAGTGGTCTAAGGCACTGCATTGCAGTGCTAGCTGTGCCACTAGAGATCCTGGTTCGAATCCAGGCTCTGTCGCAGCCGGCCGCGACCGGGAGACTCATGGGCAGCGCACAATTGGCCTAGCGTTGTCCAGGGTAGGGGAGGGAATGGCCGGCAGGGATGTAGCTCAGTTGATAGAGCATGGCGTTTGCAACGCCAGGGTTGTGGGTTCGATTCCCACGGGGGAGCAGTATGAAAAAAATAAAATTTATAAAAATATGTATTCACTAACTGTAAGTCGCTCTGGATAAGAGCGTCTGCTAAATGACTAAAATGTAATGTAAATGTGTTATTTTGAGGGGATAGCAAATTTACACTGTTATACAAGGTGTACACTCACTATTTTACATTGTAGCAAAGTGTCATTTCTTCAGTGTTGTCACATGAAAATATATACTCAAATATTTACAAAAATGTGAGGGGTGTACTCACTTTTGTGAGATACTGTATATGTGTGTGTATATATATGTATATATATATATATATATATATATATATATATATATATATATATATATATATATTTGCGAGAAAAAAAACATATGGGGGATTGGAAGTGATGCAGACAATTACATTGATGGAAGTTACAATTTATCTGCAATATTAAAGCTGATCTACCCCCTAAAAAACAATATATTTTTTTAAAGGAGAGTGATGGAGTGCTGCATCAGATGACCTGGCCTCCACAATCCCCAGACCTCAACCCAATTGAGATGCTTTGGGATGAGTCGGACGGCAGAGTGAAGGAAAAGCAGCCAACAAGTGCTCAGCATATGTGGGAACTCCTTCAAGACTGTTGGAAAAGCATTCCAGGTGAAGCTGGTTGAGAGAATGCCAAGAGTGTGCAAAGCTGTCATCAAGGCAAAGGGTGGCTACTTTGAAGAATCTCAAATATAAAATATATTTTGATTTGTTTAACACTTTTTTGGTTACTACATGATTCCATACAGTGGCTTGCGAAAGTATTCACCCCCCTTGGCATTTTTCCTATTTTGTTGCCTTACAACCTGGAATTAAAATTGATTTTGGGGGGGTTTGTATCATTTGATTTACACAACATGCCTACCACTTTGAATATGCAAAATATTTTTTATTGTGAAACAAACAAGAAATAAGACAGAAAAACTGAAAACTTGAGCGTGCATAACTATTCACCCACCCAAAGTCAATACTTTGTAGAGCCACCTTTTGCAGCAATTACAGCTGCAAGTCTCTTGGGGTATGTCTCTATAAGCTTGGCACATCTAGCCACTGGGATTTTTGCCCATTCTTCAAGGGAAAACTGCTCCAGCTCCTTCAAGTTGGATGGGTTCCGCTGGTGTACAGCAATCTTTAAGTCATACCACAGATTCTCAATTGGATTGAGGTCTGGGCTTTGACTAGGCCATTCCAAGACATTTAAATGTTTCCCCTTAAACCACTCAAGTGTTGCTTTAGCAGTATTCTTAGGGTCATTGTCTTGCTGGAAGGTGAACCTCCGTCCCAGTCTCAAATCTCTGGAAGACTGAAACAGGTTTCCCTCAAGAATTTCCCTGTATTTAGCGCCATCCATCATTCCTTCAATTTTGACCAGTTTCCCAGTCCCTGCCGATGAAAAACATCCCCACAGCATGATGCTGCCACCACCATGCTTCACTGTGGGGATGGTTTTCTCGGGGTGATGAGAGGTGTTGGGTTTGCGCCAGACATAGTGTTTTCCTTGATGGCCAAAAAGCCTTTTGGCGAACACCAAACAAGTTTGTTTATATTTTTCTTTAAGCAATGGCTTTTTTCTGGCCACTCTTCCTTAAAGCCCAGCTCTGTGGAGTATATGGCTTAAAGTGGTCCTATGGACAGATACTCCAATCTCCGCTGTGGAGCTTTGCAGCTCCTTCAGGGTTATCTTTGGTCTCTTTGTTGCCTCTCTGATTAATGCCCTCCCTGCCTGGTCCGTGAGTTTTGGTGGGCGGCCCTCTCTTGGCAGGTTTGTTGTGTTGCCATATTCTTTCAATTTTTTTATAATGGATTTAATAGTGCTCTGTGGGATGTTCAAAGTTTCCGATATTTTTTTATAACCCAACCCTGATCTGTACTTCTCAACAACTTTGTCCCTGACCTGTTTGGAGAGCTCCTTGGTCTTCATGGTGCCACTTTCTTGGTGGTGTCCCTTAATTAGTGGTGTTGCAGACTCTGGGGCCATTCAGAACAGTTGTATATATACTGAGATCATGTGACAGATCATGTGACACTTAGATTGCACACATATGGACTTTATTTAACAAATGATGTGACTTCTGAAGGTAATTGGTTGACCCAGATCTTATTTAGGGGCTTCATAGCAAAGGGGGTGAATACATATGCACGCACCACTTTTACGTTATTTATTTTTTAGACTTTTTTGAAACAAGTTATTTTTTAAATTTCACTTCACCAATTTGGACTATTTTGTGTATGTCCATTAAATGAAATCCAAATAAAAATCCATTTAAATTACAGGTTGTAATGCAACAAAATAGGAAAAACGCCAAGGGGATGAATACTTTCGCAAGGCACTGTATGTGTTATTTCATAGTTTTGATGTCTTCACTATTATTCTACAATGTAGAAAATAGTAAAAATAAAGAAAAACGCTGGAATGAGTAGGTGTGTCCAAACTTTTGACTGGTACTGTATATCCATAAAAATTATGCTGATTCGTGATTTCGACTGGCTGAGAAAAGCTGCATTTCTGTCTCGTCCCAACTGCCAACACATTCATTACTATGGGAGACTGTGGAGATCGAATTTCAATATTGCAGCAATGTTGCAAATGTCGTAGATAATGTCTAGACACATTTTACAGTGGAGATCAGGTTAATTAATTGCATGGCTGGGCAGATGAGACAGTGGATCTGTAAAAGTAGTAGTAGTAGTAGTAGTAGTAGTAGTAGTAGTAGTAGTAGTAGTGCGTTGGTAGATAACGACGTAAACGATGGCACTTTTTATGAATGTACTGGCCATGTGTATGTTGTCTAGTATATCATGGGCAGGATCTAACAATGGGAATTCCAAACCACCGTTGTATAATTAAGCAATAAAGCCCGAGGGTGTGTGGTATATGGCCAATATACCACGGCTAATGGCTGTTCTTACGCACGACGCAACGCGGAGTGCCTGGGTACAGTCCTTAGCCGTGGTATATTGGTCATATACCACAAACCCCTGAGGTGCCTTATTGCTATTATAAACTGGTTACCAACGTAATTAGAGCAGTAAAAATACATGTTTTGTCATACCCGTAGTATACGGTCTGATATACCACGGCTGTCAGCCAATCAGCATTCAGGGCTTGAACCACCCAGTTTATAATTATGAATGAACCCTCTTAAAAAAGAACTGAACTTTCAATCTATGGTAAAGTTGCATACACAACAAGTCCCCTTTCTTCACTTCTCTGTGTGTCTACCTCTCTTCATGTATTTCTCTTTCTCACGTCTTTGCTTGTGTTTTGCCCTACATGGCAAAGTGAAGAGGATTAGATACCATCTCTGTAAGTTTTTCCCACTAACAGGAGGAGGGGGTTACAGAAAGATGTGACGAGACAGCATAAACCCGACCTAAATCCCAAACACTTGCACATCTAAAAACACATATACCCAGCTGCCTCTCAATGCTAACTCTCACACACACACACAAACAGATACACACACACTTTGGGAGACTTCCAAACTAAACACGTCCATAAACATATCTCACATTCAGGTCCTGTCCCTCCAGGCAGACTGATGCCAGGTCACAGATGCTCCGTTGCTGTTGGTTTATGATATAAACATTGTCAGCTCTAAAGTCATCCCAAGAAAGGATAAATCATAAATGACTGCATCACAAAGTTGTCATTTAACAGGGATGGAGGTTGCACCACCTGTAGAACAAGAGTATGGGAGCTCACCTGTAGAAGAGGAGGATCATGGGAGGAGAGGGGGGTTGTGGGAGGAGAGGAGGATGATGGAGGAGAGGAGGATGATGGGAGGAGAGGAGGATCATGGGAGGAGAGAGGAGGATTATGGGAGGAGAGGGGGGTTGTGAGAGCAGGATGATGGGAGGAGGGGGGGGTGGGAGGAGAAGAGGATTATGGGATGAGAGGAAGATGATGGGAGGAGACGAGGATCATGGGAGGAGAGAGGAGGATGATGGGAGGAGAGGGGGGTTGTGGGAGGAGAAGAGGATTATGGGAGAGAGGAGGATGATGGGAGGAGAGAGGAGGATTATGGGAGGGGAGAGGAGGATTATGGGAGGACAGAGGAGGATGGTGGGAGGAGAGGGGGGTTGTGGGAGGAGAGGAGGATGATGGGAGGAGAGGATGATGATGGGAGGAGAGGATGATGATGGGAGGAGAGTGGAGGATTATGGGAGGAAAGGGGGGTTGTGAGAGGAGGATGATGGGAGGAGGGGGGGTTGTGGGAGGAGAGGAGGATGATGGGAGGAGAGAGGAGGATTATGGGAAGAAAAGGGGTTGTGAGAGGAGGATGATGGGAGGAGAGGGGGGTTGTGGGAGGAGAGGGGGTTGTGGGAGGAGACAAGAATGATGGGAGGAGAGGATTATTGGAGGAGAGAGGAGGGTGATGGGAGGTGAGGGGGGATTGTGGGATAAGAGGGCGTTGTGGGAGGAGAGGAGGATCATGGGAGAAGATGGGGGTTGTTGGAGCACACCTGTTGTAGAGGAGGATGTCAGGGGTCCAGATCTGGCTGGAGGGGAAACGTAGGTTCTGAACCCCGGGGTAGTTCTCTGGGTTCCAGCTCAGGTACACATCAGTCCAGTGCTGAGGACAGAACACAGAGAGACACAGAGATAATCACACAGCAGAGAGACACATCAGTCCAGTGCTGAGGACAGAACACAGAGAGACACAGAGATAATCACACAGCAGGGAGACACATCAGTCCAGTGCTGAGGACAGAACACAGAGAGACACATCAGTCCAGCGCTGAGGACATAACACAGAGAGACACATCAGTCCAGTGCTGAGGACAGAACACAGAGAGACACATCAGTCCAGTGCTGAGGACAGAACACAGAGAGACACATCAGTCCAGTGCTGAGGACAGAACACAGAGAGACACATCAGTCCAGTGCTGAGGACAGAACACAGAGAGACACATCAGTCCAGTGCTGAGGACAGAACACAGAGAGACACATCAGTCCAGTGCTGAGGACAGAACACAGAGAGACACATCAGTCCAGTGCTGAGGATAGAACACAGAGAGACGGTCAAAATAAAGACAAGAAAAGAAGAGTAGAGTAAAGAGACACAACTGAGATTGTCTTCCAGCAAGTTCCACAGGGCTTTTCACTGATTCTCTGATAACAGATCCAGTCTGAGCTTGGGTCTTGGCAGTCTGTCAACTGAAGGGTTGTGACAGCACTTGTCTCTTGTGAATTCACGCTAGTTGACAGACATTTAAATATATTTCCCATGGCCCACCTGGACTCTGAGCCTGAGGGGGTTATCTGATAATATGCCAAAGCCAGCGTCGCATAAACCACACAGCAATGAAACGCTGAGTGATTGGCTAGAAAATTGAGGCTGACGTCCTAATTGGACAATAGGAAAATGATGAATTATGTCAGGAGGACTTATATAAAGGAGTAAATTACTCTATAAAAAATAAAATTAAAATTAAGTGATGGAGAAATTGGTTAGTGACTGTGGAGAGTGGAGGCATTGTTCTCTTGGTTGTGTGTCATGTCAATGACAGAGACCAGACTGGACAAGGTGGACTACATGCCTCTCCCACAAATTCAACCTCATCAACTCTCTATAAGCATGTATCCTCCAGATTACCAAGGAAACATCGGGATAAGCAATCTAAGCTTATGTCCAATCCAATATGTTGGATCAAGCTCAGACTGGCTAAGATAAACGACAAGTTTTAACTCAACAGAAGCAATATATCAAGAGACAATATGGGCAGGCTATTGTTATCTCAATTTACAACTAATAGGATGTGGTCCTACCAGACAACCCCTGTGGCATATCAATTCGACATGGTGTTACTGCCTTTTTGGTGGGATGGGGGATATAATGGGTCACAGTGTCATTCAGTACTCAACCATTTCTACTCACCAGCTGTAGCCATGCGTTGGTCATCAGGACCTGGTTCTTCTCATCCTGACCAAACAGAGAGGAAAATAACAATTAAATTCAATGGCTACAATAGGAAATCATTGCAGTGAATAGCAAAAGGTAAGGTTTTGATGAGTGTCTACTGTAGCTGTTTGGCATGGGTACAAAACAACTGGGCTGTGAAACCTCGCTATAAGCTGCATTTATGTAACCACAGTGTTTTTCTACGAATTGGTTTCAGTGGAGGCATGTAGCACATAATTATTAGATGCCTCATTTCAATCTCAAACAACAAGCCCCATGGACCTAAACAACCCAACACACAGCAGAGAGAGAGAATTCAGACTGCTTGATCTGAGTAAATTGGGCACTTAGCAAGATGTAAGGTTACTCTCTCTCTCTCTCTCTCTCTCTCTCTCTCTCTCTCTCCTCTCTCTCTCTCTCTCTCTCTCTCTCTCTCTCTCTCTCTCTCTCTCTCTCTCTCTCTCTCTCTCTCTCTCTCTCTCTCTCTCTCTCTCTCTCTCTCTCTCTCTCTCTCTCTCTCTCTCTCTCTCTCTCTCTCTCTCTCTCTCTCTCTCTCTCTCACAAACAAACAAACAAACAAACAAACAAACAAACACAACCACCACATGCCATCAAATCCAGCATTATCTTAAAGAGACTTTCCAGAAGATTTGCATGCTTTATAGCCAGTCGCTTTGAAAGTAGCGCTCAAGAGCCAAAACGGGTCCCCGAAAATTGTGTACTACACCATATATGTACAGATATGTGCAGTATGTCATTGCTCTCTCTCTCTGCTGTGTCACCTAGCCGTTGGGATTTCGTGGCTAATTGAGGTAAGACAGTAATTCTGCGCATAGATTATGCATGTATGAACTACACATTGACACATCCAGCCCAAAGCGGGAGATTTAAAAAAATACCAAAGTGGCCAAAGTTCCGGAACATCTCCTTAAGTGCCAAAATATAAATAGAACAAAAGCGTGTCGCCCCGTTACTGCCCTTTACACTCCCTGTAATCATAATCACAAGAAATTACTTGCAGAAACCTCATAACTTAAAGGGACATTTAAAAAAATGTCTACTTCATATTCTTCATCATCATTGGAAACACGACTACCATGGCTAGAAGAAGAGATCTCAGTGGCTTTGAAAGATGGGTCTCAAAGGAGCATAGGGGGTTTAAAGTGTGTGTGTGTGTGTGTGTGTGTGTGTGTGTGTGTGTGTGTGTGTGTGTGTGTGTGTGTGTGTGTGTGTGTGTGTGTGTGTGTGTGTGTGTGTGTGTGTGTGTGTGTGTGTGTGTGTGTGTGTGTGTGTGTGTGTATGTGTGTGTGTGTGTGTGTGTGTCACCAGATCTCAACCCAATGTAACACTTATACTACATGACCAAAAGTATGTGGTCACCTTTTCGTCAAACATGTCATTCCAAAATCATGGGCATTAATATGGAGTTGGTCCCCCTTTGCTGCTATAACAGTCTTCACTCTTCTGGAAAGGCTTTCCACCAGATGTCGGAACATTGCTGCCATAAGAGCATTAGTGAGGTTGGACACTGATGTTGGGCAATACAATTAATCCCAAAGATGTTCGATGGGGTTGAGGTCAAGGCTCTGTGCAGGCCAGTCAAGTTCTTACACAACGATCTCGACAAACCATTTCTGTATGGACCTCGCTTTGTGCACGGGGGCATTGTCATGCTGAAACAGGAAAGGACCTTCCCCAAACTGTTGCCACAAAGTTGGAAGCACAGAATAGTCTAGAATGTAATAGTATGCTGTAGCCTTAAGATTATCCTTCACTGGAACTAAGGGGCCTAGCCAGAACCATGAAAAACAGCCCCAGACCATTATTCCTCCTCCACCAAAATGTACAGTTGCCACTATGCATTGGGCTAGGTAGCGTTCTCCTGGCATCTGTCAAACCCAGATTTGGACTGCCAGAAGGTAAAGCGTGATTCATCACTCCAGAGAACGCGTTTCCACTGCTCCAGAGTCCAATGGCGGTGAGCTTTATACCACTACAGCGGACGCTTGGCATTGCGCATGGTGATCTTAGGCTTGTGTGCGGCTGCTCGGCCATCAAAACCCATTTCATGAAGCTCCCAATGAACAGTTCTTCTGCTGACGTTGCTTCCAGAGGCAGTCTGAAACTCTGTAGTGAGTGTTGCAAACGAGGACAGACAATTTTTACGCGCTACGCACTTCAGCAGTCCTGTTCTGTGAGCTCGTGTGGCCTACCACTTCGCAGCTGAGCCGTTGTTGCTCCTAGACGTTTCCACTTCACAATAACAGCACTTACAGTTGACCGGGGCAGCTCTAGCAGCACAGAAATTTGACAAACTGACTTGTTGGAAAGGTGGCATTTACATTTTAGTCATTTAGCAGACGCTCTTATCCAGAGCGACTTACAGTTAGTGAGTGCATAAATTTTTCACACTGGCCCCCGTGGGAAACAAACCCACAACCCTGGCGTTGCAAGCGCCATGCTCTACCAAGTGAGCTACACAGGACATCTTAAAATGGTGCCAACTTGAAAGTCACTGAGTTCTTCAGTAAGGCCATTCTACTTCCAACATTTGACTATGGAGATTGCATGGCTGTGTGCTCGATTTTATACACCTGTCAGCAACGGGTGTGGCTGAAATAGCCAAATCCACTCATTTGAAAGGGTGTCCACATACTTTTGTATATATAGTGTATATATTGGGTGCATCAACAAAACACCAAATTATGGAATTTCTACTGGAATAAAGGTGTCACATCCCTTCGGACAGTATTCACACCCCTTGACTTTTTCCACATTTTGTTGTGTTACAGCCTGAATTTAAAATGGATTAAATTGTGATTTTTTGTCACTGGCCTACACACAATACCCCATAATGTCAAAGTGGAATTATGTTTTTAGACATTTTTACAAATGAATTACAAATTAAAAGCTGAAATGTCTTGAGTCAATAAGTATTCAACCCTTTTGTTATGGCAAGCCTAAATAAGTTCATGAGTACATATTTGCTTAACAAGTCACATAATAAGTTGAATTACTATATTATTTCTGTACTCCACCTCAGTCGAGCAGTGAATTTCAAACACATATTCAACCACAAAGACCAGGGAGGTTTTCCAATGCCTCGCAAAGAAGTGCACCTATTGGTAGATGGGTAAAACAAATATTAAAAAGCAGACATTAAATATCCTTTGAGCATGGTGAAGTTATTAATTACACTTTGGATGGTGTATCAATACACCCAGTCACTACAAAGATACAGGCGTCTTTCCTAACTCAGTTGCCCTAGAGGAAGGAAACCTTTTTCAGGATAAAAAAGAAACAGAATGGAGCTAAGCACAGGCAAAATCCTACAGTATAACCTGGTTCAGTCTACTTTCCACCAGACACTGGGAGATGAATTCACTTTTCAGCAGAACAATAACCTAAAACACAAGGCCAAATCTACACTGGAGTTGCTTACCAAGAAGATAGTGAACATTCCTGAGTGGCCAAGTTACAGTTTGACTTAAATCTACTTGAATATCTATGGAAAGACCTGAAAATGGTTGTCTAGCAATGATCAACAACAAATTTGACAGAGCTTGAAGAATTTAGAAAATAATAATGGGCAAAAGTTACATAATCCAGGCGTGGAAACTTACCCAGAAAGACTCAAAGCTGTAATCGCTGCCAAAGATGTTTCTACAAAGAATTGACTCAGGGGTGTGAATACTTATGTAAATCAGATATTTCTGTATTTCATTTACAATAGATTTGCTAACATTTCTAAAAACATGTTTTCACTTTGTCATTATGGGGTATTGTGTGTAGATGGGTGAGAAAAAAACATTGATTTAATCTATTTTGAATTCAGGCTGTAACACAACAAAATGTGAAATAAGTCAAGGGTTAGGAATACTTTCTGAAGGCACTGTAGTTCCAGACACTTCCAGAATCTATGCCAAGGCGCATTGAAGCTGTTCTAGCAGCTCGTGGTGGCCCAGCACCCTATTACGACACGTTATGTTGGTGTTTCCTATATTTTGTCTGTTACCTGTATGTGCGCTTCCTTCAGTGTGTGTGTGTGCGCACGTGTGAGCGTGTCTGGGAGGAATGGTGACCTGACCTAAAAACGCTGGAGCACCAGTCAGTCAATGTTGTTTACATAAAGGTGATAAATAAATTAATAACACTAAAGTTATCAGTGCTTCCCTGAGGATCAATGTGTAGCGAAGCACTCACTTACAGTATCCTGGCGAATATCCACTGTGCTATGCTAACAGAAGCAGGCTCTGAGACCATTTGGACTACGCTAGGCTAATACTGAATCTGCTATGTTAATACGAGTTGTGCTGGCTTACAATAGCTACTGAAGCCTAGCTTGTTTTCAGTCAGATGGCCTGACCAATGACCAGTGTGTCAGAAAGGCTAAATTGACTATGCTAATCAGCTACTGGAATACCAAATTAGTTTATTACTTTTGATCTAGAGAAATGACTGCCAGTGATTAAACCATTACACGTAATCAAGCAGTAATGTTATTGTCTGAAACCTTGATACAGTGAACCATGTGTAGAGCGGTGCTGTAGCTATGGTGACAGGTAGGCTACTTTGGAAGGTTACATATGACATATGGACCCCAGGGAGAGATTTCATGCTTAAAGCAGCTCTTCCTCAGAAATAATCATGTGACACATTCTCACCTACTCAATATAGAAATCTGAGGAAAGACAAAGGTAGGTTGTTTTTTATGCACAGTCCAGGTTAACATTGGGCCACATTGAGTGTTTAATGTAACTGAAAAATGCTATGCATGATAAACCCAGCCAGGTCACCCGTGATACAAGTCAGTATTCAACGTCCATCCATGTCTGAGGACGTCGGTAGATGATGTGGAAACCAGCAACTAGGAGCCACAGTGAGCGCTGTTACCTTCAAGTAGGTTTCGGTTTTGCCTGGTGTTGTAGACGGGGATGGAGGATGGGTGTAAGCATCTGCCTCTTATTCTAAAGGGCCAAAGGTTGCATGTTCGACTCCAGCAATAGAAGGTTGATTTTTATATTTTTGTTTTAAGCCCATCCCAAACATTAATCCTTACCTTAACCATTCAGAGTTAATGCCTAACCTTAAGAATTTGGAGTTAATGCCTGAATTTAACCCTAGCCTTAAAAATTCTGAGTTAATGCCTAAAGTTAACCTTAAACACTTCGAAATTTGACGTTTGAGAAACATGGATGAACGTCTAATTCTGACTTGAGACTGTGAGAGCTGGTAGGATAAACCACACACACACACATCAACAACACACAGACATGCACAAACACACCAATGCCCAGTGGAGCGGTGGCAGCTGTGCCCGTCCCGTTAGCCAATCAGGGTTAAATCATGCGTTGAGTGTTTCCCACACAGGACCCATGGGCCCCCCTCACCATCTGAGTCTCACTGCCCTACCCTGAGTCAGGACCACTAGACTAGACCAACAGACTGGATCAGACCTGGATTAGACCTGACCCCAGGACTGGACCAGACCTCAACTAGACTAGACCCCAGGACTGGACCAGACCTCAACTAGACTAGACCCTAGGACTGGACCAGACCTCAACTATACCCCAGCACTGGACCAGACCTCAACTAGACCCCAGGACTGGACCAGATCTCATCTAGACCACAGGACTGGACCTCAACTAGACCTGACCCCAGGACTGGACCAGACCTCAACTAGACCACAGGACTGGACCACACCAAAAAAAACACACCAAGGGACTAAACCAGACCATTCACCGACAATAACCAAAACATCTAGACTGCTAGACCACTAAATCATGGGTTCCTCTAGATCACACCAAAGGAGCCATACCACAACACTATAACCAGACCACAGAGTAGTTCTGAGATAAGGCTGAAAGGACTGTGTGTGAATCAAATCAAATGATATTTGTCACATGCTTCGTAAACAACAGGTGTAGACTAACAGTGAAATGCTTACTTACGGGCCCTTCCCAACGATGCATAGAGACAGAAAATAGAGAAATAATAGAAAAGTTAAACACGTAATAATAAAAGTCATAATAAATACACAATGAGTAATGATAACTTGGCTATATACAGTGAGGGAAAAAAGTATTTGATCCCCTGCTGATGTTGTACGTTTCCCCACTGACAAAGAAATGATCAGTATATAATTTTAATGGTAGGTTTATTTGAACAGTGAGAGAAAGAATAACAACAAAAAAATCAAGAAAAACGCATGTCAAAAATGTTATAAATTGATTTGCATTTTAATGAGGGAAATGAGTATTTGACCCCCTCTCAATCAGAAAGATTTCTGGCTCCCAGGTGTCTTTTATACAGGTAACGAGCTGAAATTAGGAGCACACTCTTAAAGGGAGTGCTCCTAATCGCAGCTTGTTACCTGTATAAAAGACACCTGTCCACAGAAGCAATCAATCAATCAGATTCCAAACTCTCCACCATGGCCAAGACCAAAGAGCTCTCCAAGGATGTCAGGGACAAGATTGAAGACCTACACAAGGCTGGAATGGGCTACAAGACCATCGCCAAGCAGCTTGGTGAGAAGGTGACAACGGTTGGTGCGATTATTTGCAAATGGAGAAACACAAAAGAACTGTCAATCTCCCTCGGCCTGGGGCTCCATGCAAGATCTCACCTCGTGGAGTTGCAATGATCATGAGAACGGTGTGGAATCAGCCCAGAACTACACGGGAGGATCTTGTCAATGATCTCAAGGCAGCTGGGACCATAGTCACCAAGAAAACAATTGGTAACACACTACGCCGTGAAGGACTGAAATCCTGCAGCGCCCGCAAGGTCCCCCTGCTCAAGAAAGCACATATACAGGCCCGTCTGAAGTTTACCAATGAACATCTGAATGATTTAGAGGAGAACTGGGTGAAAGTGTTGTGGTCAGATGAGACCAAAATCGAGCTCTTTGGCATCAACTCAACTCGCCGTGTTTGGAAGAGGAGGAATACTGCCTATGACCCCAAGAACACCATCCCCACCGTCAAACATGGTGGTGGAAACTTTATGCTTTGGGGGTGTTTTTCTGCAAAGGGGACAGGAAAACTTCATCGCATCAAAGGGACGATGGACGGAGCCATGTACCGTCAAATCTTGGGTGAGAACCTTCTTCCCTCAGCAGGGGCATTGAAAATGGGTCGTGGATGGGTATTCCAGCATGACAATGACCCAAAACACACGGCCAAGGCAACAAAGGAGTGGCTCAAGAAGAAGCACATTAAGGTCCTGGAGTGGCCTAGCCAGTCTCCAGACCTTAATCCCATAGAAAATCTGTGGAGGTAGCTGAAGGTTCGAGTTGCCAAACGTCAGCCTCAAAACCTTAATGACTTGGAGAAGATATGCAAAGAGGAGTGGAACAAAATCCCTCCTGAGATGTGTGCAAACCTGGTGGCCAACTACAAGAAACGTCTGACCTCTGTGATTGCCAACAAGGGTTTTGCCACCAAGTACTAAGTCATGTTTTGCAGAGGGGTCAAATACTTATTTCCCTCATTAAAATGCAAATCAATTTATAACATTTTTGACATGCGTTTTTCTGGATTTTTTTGTTGTTATTCTGTCTCTCACTGTTCAAATAAACCTACCATTAAAATTATAGACTGATCATGTCTTTGTCAGTGGGCAAACGTACAAAATCAGCAGGGGATCAAATACTTTTTTTCCCTCACTGTACACGGGGTACCAGTACCAAGTCGATGTGCAGATATACGAGGTAATTGAGGTAGATATGTACATATAACTAGGAATATAGTTACAGATAATAAACAGTAGCAGCAGCGTATGCGATGGGTCAAAATAGTTAGTGCAAAAAGGGTCAATGCAGATAGTCCGGGTAGCTATTTGGTTAACTATTTAACTAACTATTTAGCAGTTAGTATGGCTTGGGTGTAGAAGCTGTTTAGGGTCCTGTTGGTTCCAGACTTGGTGCATCGGTACCGTTTGCCATGCGGTAGCAGAGAAAACAGTCTATGGCAATTTTTGGGCCTTCTTCTGACATTGCCTGGTATAGAGGTCCTGGATGGCAGGAAGCTTGGCCCCAGTGATGTACTGGACCGTACGCACTACGCTCTGTAGCGCCTTGCGGTCGGATGCCGAGCAGTTGCCATACCAAGTGGTGATGCAACAAGTCAGGATGCTCTTGATGGTGCAGCTGTATAACTTTTTGAGGATCTGAGGGCCCATGTCAAATCTTTTCAGCCTCCTGAGGGGGAAAGGGCATTGTTGTGCCCTCTTCACGACTGTGTTGGTGTGTGTGGACCATGACAGATCCTTAGTGATGTAGAACCGCTCCACTACAGCCCTGTCGATGTGAATGGGGGCGTGCTCTGCCCTCAGTTTCCTGTAGTCCACAATCAACTCCTATGTCTTGCTGACGTTGAGGGAGAAGTTGTTGTCCTGGCACCACACTACCAGGTCTCTCCTCCCTATAGGCTGTCTTGTTGTCGTCGGTGTCGTCTGCAAACTTAATGATGATGTTGGAGTCGTGACTGGCCACGCAGTCGTGGGTGAACAGGGAGTACAGGAGGGGATTAAGCACGCACCCCTGAGGGGCCCCCGTGTTGAGGGTCAGCATGGTGTATGTGTTGTTGCCAACCCTCACCACCTGGGGGTGGCCCGTCAGGAAGTCCAGCATCCAGTTGCAGAGGGAAGTGTTCAGTCCCAGGGTCCTGAGCTTAGTGATGAGCTTGGAGGGCAGTATGGTGTTGAACGCTGAGCTGTAGTAAATTAACAGCATTCTCACATAGGTGTTCCTCTTGTCCAGGTGGGAAAGGGCAGTGTGGAGTACAATAGAGATTGCGTCATCTGTGGATCTGTTGGGGCGGTATGCGAATTGGACTGGGTCCAGAGTGTCTGGGATGATGGTGTTGATGTGAGCTATGACCAGCCTTTCAAAGCATTTCATGGCTACAGATGTGAGTGCTACGGGGTGATAGTCATTTAGACAGGTTACCTTGGCGTTCTTGGGCACAGGGACTATGGTGGTCTGCCTGAAACATGTAGGTATTACAGACTGGGTCACAGAGAGGTTGAAAAATGTCAGTGAAGACACTTGCCAGCTGGTCAGCGCATGCTCTAAGTAGTCGTCCTAGTATTCCTTCTGGCCCCGCGGCCTTGCGAATGTTAATCTGTTTAAAAGTCTTACTCACATCGTCTACAGAGTGTGATCACACAGTCGTCCGGAACAGCTGGTGCTCTCATGCATGGTTCGAAGTGAGAAAGCATTTAGCTCATCTGGTAGCCTCGCGTCACTGGTGCAAGCCCTGCCACATCTGACAAGCATCAGCGCCGGTGTAGTAGGATTCAATCTTAGTCCTGTATTGACACTTTGCCTGTTTGATGGTTCATCGGAGGGGGTAGCAGGATTTCTTATAAGCATTCAGATTAGTGTCCCACTCCTTGAAAGCAGCAGTGCGGATGTTGCCTGTAATCCATGGCTTCTGGTTGGGATGTGTACGTGCGGTCTCTGTGGGGATGAAGTCCTCGATGCACTTATTAATGAAGTATGGTTGTGTGTGTATCCATGCGTTTGTGTTTCCTCATTGTTTCCAATCTATTTAAATCTAGGAGACTTCAGTAAAACGCCTACACATCTCTCTCACTCAGTCAACTCTGAATAGAGAGAGAGTTGAGTGAGCCAAAGCCAACACACACAAAACCCATTTCAGAGCCACTATAAAATCCCCCCCCCCCCCCCCCCCCCTCTCCCCCGTATGCTCCACCCAGCTCTATTTCTCTGTTTCCTCTTCCTTTCCTCAGAGTCTGGCTGACGAATGTGATCAAACATCTGACTGTTGTAAAACCCATATTTAACACAGAAACAGTTTGGTTCTCTCTGTGTTGTTTTCTACAGCCCTGAACAACTGACTGACAGCCAGGGGAAAAAACACCACTGCCCCAGGGGCTTGTGACAGAGAAGAGAATATGACGGAGAGAGGACATACACTCCTAATACTGCTAACACACCCTACACACCCCTAACACACTTTTAAAGTTTACTACAAGCTCCACTCCGTTGATCTACGTGCGTGCACGTGGATGGAGTGGGATTTCTGTAGTAGCGGACACCTTTTGGTAACATGATATCCTGGCCGGTCCCACACCCATTCACTAGGGGGCGATAGCAAAGTATGTTATTTTTGTCTTTCACCTTCCCTTGCTAGTAGTAGCTAGCTGGCAGCCTGGCTAGCTGGCTTTAGCCTGGCTAAAAACACTGCAAGCTAGCTAGCCTTTTAGTTTCCCACATCTCCATGTGAAATAATCAGATTTATAATGAAATAATATGCCCTGGCAAATATTCTTATACTTGCTTATCAATGCAAAATAGACTACTTTGATGCATAACCTATAGATCAGATCAAGGAACCAAGCAAGCTTCATTGCCTACACAACACTGCCCCCACGGCTACGGAAGGGATGATACGGCGCATTACAATTTTCATGTGGCACGGGAGTACGTCACATGTCGGAACGCACTACAAGAAGCCGCCCCTTTTGTGCCGAAAAACGACACTACAACACTGCGTTACGCTCTGTCGGCGCCGTATGCAAATTCTGTATAGACCCCTTATCAACCTCCTAAGGTCTAAGGGTCCGGGGCTGGGTTTCTACTAAGCTAACATATGGAAATGTGTATAGTAACACTTCTAATACTCCTTACACTCCTAACACTCTTAACCATTGTCTTGAAGCTTTTACCACATGCATATATATTCATTTAGATTTCATAGAGGATAGAATAGAGAGTATTGAATGAGAAGAAGGTCATTATAAAAGTATGATCATACCCTTCACAGGTCACTGAAGTGTGTGTGTGTGTGTGTGTGCATGCGTGCTTGCGTGTAAACGTCTGTCTGACCCTCTGTGTATGAATGATAGGGACACTGAGGACCTAATGACAAGAACATGCCTACTATGGGGTGGTGATGTGTCCATGTGTCAGAGTCTCAGCATGGGTCTGTTCTGACTGTGAGGCGATGGAATTGTGGTGCAGTACTCTATCAGTGCACACACACACACACACACACACAGCTTGGGGAAAAGTGTGACGGAGTTTCTGGATCTTTGCTCAAGCAAGAAATATGATGCATTAGAATCCCTCTGGTGAGACTCTCTCTCTCACACACACAGAGAGTGCATCAGTCTACATTTGTGAGGAACTGACATTCAAGTCGGCAAATTTTTCTTCATTTGGCAATGCACTGAGTTCCAAAAACATTAGGAACACCTTCCTAATATTGAGTTGCACCCCCTTTTGCCCTCAGAACAGCCTCAATTCGTCGGGGCATGGACTCTATACAAGGCGTCGGAAGCGTTCCACAGGGATGCTGGCCCATGTTGACTCCAATGATTACTACAATTGTGCCAAGTTGGCTGGATGTCCTTTGGGTGGTGGACCATTCTTGATACACACGGGAAACTGTTGAGCATGAAAAACCCTGCACTGTTGCAGTTCTTGACACACTCATACCGGTGCGCCTGGTACCTACTACCATACCCTGTTCATAAGGCACTTAAAACTTTTGTCTTGCCCATTCACCCACTGAATGGCACACATACACAACACATGTCTCAATTGTCTCAAGGCTTACAAATCCTTCTTTAACCTGTCTCTTCCCCTTCATCTACACTGATTTAAGTGGATTTAACAAGTGACATCAATAAGGGATCATAGCTTCCACCTGGATTCACCTGGTCAGTCTATGTCATGGAAATAGTTCCTAATGTTTTGTACACTCAGTGTATACACAGAGTGCACATTCATGTGTGTGTGTGTGTGTGTGTGTGTGTGTGCGTGAGAGCGTCTGTCTGGGAGGTGTTATATAACAGGAGCCAAACAGCAGAAGCGCATTACATCTACACATCTGCAGATACGTCACCTAACCTCAGAAGTACATACCTGCCACTGTACGTCACCTCCACACACACACACGCCCTCTCAACAGACAATGTTCGAAGCTTCAACATCTCTCTTACACACCAGTAGTGAAAGTGTCAGTCCTTGTTTAATCAACATACACCTCCACACACATAAACAACTAGCCAACAAATTCATGCCCCCTCCCCCTCTCACACACACCCCGACACACACACACAGTCCCTCCCTCACCACGTCTATGATCTGCAGCAGAGTCATTCCCAGCTCCACCAGAAGAGGAGAGGAGTCGTTGATCACTGGTCTCTCCAGGCGGTTGTAGTTGGCCATCAGCTCCTTGTACAGTCTGCGCTGGTGCTCCCCCTGTAGGGACCCTGGGGAACAACAAGGGAACGAGTGAGAGTTCATGTTAGTTAATTAAATGTATATTCTACAGTTTCTCAGTTGGCTGGGTGGGTGGGGGTCAGTGGCGATTAGGATGATGTGTTTGCTGGCCCAGCTCTCATCCCCTTGACTCTTCTCCTCTCTCCTCTCCTCCCTCTCTCCCACTGATCCCATTAAGATCCATCTCTAAAGCTGAGGCCAGGGGAAAGGAGAGGAGAGGAGAGGAGAGGAGAGGAGAGGAGAGGAGAGGAGAGGAGAGGAGAGGAGAGGAGATAGCTACACCACCTGCAGCATTGGTCAGATAAGGACAATGGACATTAAACACCCGGGCATCACAGTTGTGTTAGTCTAGCGCCAACTGGCACCACAACAGGCTGTTCATTAACCTCTATGGGATCGGTGTCCTGTATACGGGACGGTTGAGCTAACATGCGCTAATGTGATTAGCATGACTGTTGTAAGTAACAACAAACTTTCCAGGACATAGACATGTCTTATATGGGCAGAAAGCTTAAATTCCTGTTAATCTAACTGCACTGTCCAATTTACAGTAGCTATTACAGTGAAAAAATAACATGCTATTGTTTGAGGAGAGTGCACAACAACAAAAAACGTATCACAGCAACTGGTTTAATACATTCACCTCTGAAGGTAAATAATGTATTTACATTCAGTAATCTTGCTCTGATTTGTCATCCTAAGGGTCCCAGAGATAAATTGCAGCATAGTTTTGTTTGATAAAATCCAATTTTATATTCAAATGTAGGAACTAGGTTCTACAGTTTGAACCCTTGCTGTCTCTGGCTCCACACCCACCCCGCCCGGCCATCTAGATGTGTGAAAGTTAGTATATAAACTAATGATCCATCATGTATGACATTCCTGGGAGTGTGTAAAGGTACATTTAGTATTACCATATCATTTTTGTATGTTCTCTATAGTTGTGTACTTGAAAATGTATCAATTGACCAATTCGGCACATTTGGGCAGACTTGTTACAAAATAGTCCAGTATTGCAATGCTTCACTGGATCAATCTGAAACTTTGCGCACACTACTGCCATCTAGTCGCCAAAATCTAAATTGTGCCTAAACTGCAATATTATATTGCGGCCTTTCTCTTGCATTTCAAAGATGATGGAACAAAAACAATAATAGAAAACATGTTTTTTTGTTTGTATTATATTTTACCAGATCTAATGTGTTATACACTCCTACATTAATTTCAAATTTCCACAAACTTCAAAGTGTTTCCTTTCAAATGGTATCAATAATATGCATATCCTTGCTTCAGGTCCTGTGCTACAGGCAGTTCGATTTGGGTATGTCATTTTAGGTGAAAATTGAAAAAAAGGGTCAGATCCTTAAGAGGTTAACTGATCCTAAAAGGGAGTTTGTTCAGAACTATGGCTAAACATATTCATGGCCTAAATGTGTTCTCCTCATACATGAGAGAGAAATGAATGCATAACCGAAATGTGCAGACAGTGGTCATAAGAGAATACTCCAGTCCTAGACACACTGTTCTGGGTTGGTTCATAGATGACTGTATAGATAGAGGGAAGCAGTTGTAGTCTACAGTACATGTTGGTTTTGGATTCACACCTCTCGCCCCCTTGGACAGCCAACACCAGGCATGGCAGACTGTGGAAGACAAGCACTGCTGCTCACATACACACACTCAGTCATATGCATACACGCACTGACAGTCTCATATCCATGTAAGAGAGAGAAACAGAGAAATCATGGAGCGTTAGCAAGGGAAGCCAAGAGACAAGTAGAGTGCAAAGAATGATGGAGACATTTTTTGGTACCCTTCCCCAGATCTGTGTCTCGACACAATCCTGTCTCGGAGCTCTACGGACAATTCCTTCTACCTCATGGCTTGGTTTTTGCTCTGACATGCACTATCAACTGTGGGACCTTATATAGACAGGTGTGTGCCTTTCCAAATCATGTCCAATCAATTGAATTTACCACAGGTGGACTCCAATCAAGTTGTAGAAACATCTCAAGTATGATCAATGGAAACAGGATGCACCTGAGCTCCATTTCGAGTCTCATAGCAAAGTGTCTGAATACTTATGTAAATAAGGTATTTCTGTTTTTAATTTGTAATACATTTGCAAACATTTCTAAAAACATGTTTTTGCTTTAACATTATTGGGTATTATGTGTGGATTGATGAGGGAAAAAAATAATTATATCCATTTTAGAATAAGGCTGTAACGTAACAAAATGTGGAAAAAGTCAAGGGGTCTCAATACTTTCCGAATGCACAGTATCTATGCATTTATATACTATATCTATACACCCATACTGCATATCTATACACCCATATATACACACCTTCTTTACAGCACCCATATTGCACACAGCCTTTGATAACGGTGGTTAAATTAGCTATCCATACTCACATCAATACATACAACTTGTGTATTGATATAAATATTAGCAATTCAGCATCTACTGTATAATGCATAGGCCTATGGGTTCTGAAAAGATGTTGAGATAATGCAATCTACATACTGTACATCTATATTTGTCCATAATGCACATCATTGCATCTGTATGTCTCCTGCATAATATGCAGCTTTGCAAAAACATTATCCCCTTCCACTCTCCCTCTCTCATGTTTTATTCCTCTCTGATATATTACATTCCTCTGGGACTGTTACCTGGTGAGGGGGCTTTTGTACCTCAATGACCCCTTAGAGCTATGCCGGTGGGAGTTAACTCCCGGCAGTTCTAACCAGTGGTGTAAAGTACTTAAGTAAAAATACTACTTAAGTAGTTTACTTTACTTTACTATTTATATGTTTGACAACTTTGACTTCACTACATTCCTAAAGAAAATAATGTAACTTTTAATCCATACATTTTCCTTGACCCCTAAAAGTACTCGTTACATTTTGGCAGGAAAATTGTCCAATTCACACACTTATCAAGAGAACATCCCTGGTCATCCCTACTGCCTCTGATCTGGTGGACTCACTAAACACAAATGCTTTGTTTGTAAATTATGTCTGAGTGTTGGAGTGTGCCCCTGGCTATCCATAATGGGGGTTTTTTTAAACACGAAAATTGTGCTGTCTGGTTTGCTTAATATAAGGAATTTGAAATGATTTATACTTTTACTTTTGATATTTAAAACCACGTCGTCACCGGCCTTCTAGCCACTGCCGCTCCTCATCTCATCATTCCATTTGTTTTGTCTTGTTTATTACACACACCTGGTTCATATCCCCTCATCAGTACCTGTATAAGTGTTCCCTCTGCCCCCTTGTCTTTGTGTGTGATTGTTATTTGTGGAGGATAGAGAAGCTCGGTGGAGCTCCGTGTATTTTGTATCACTGGGTAATTTCCCTGTGTGCATTGTATTTTCCAGTGCGCCTGTTTTGCGCAATGGAGTGTTTTGACGCATTACTGTGTAACTCTGTGTTTCAGAATAAATCCTGTTATTCCGTGATTTACCCTCCTGCGCCTGACTCCTTCGAAATCACCTCATCACACCGCCTCTTGATCATGGAGCCTTAAAGGAAAATGATCTACGACCACTGCAGATAACAGTGAACACAGCTGACTGGGCTACTTTTTTTAAAATGTATTTAACCCTTATTTTATCAGGTAAGTTGACTGAGAACACATTGTCATTTATAGCAACGACCTGGGGAATAGTTACAGGGGAGAGGAGTGGGGATGAATGAGCCAATTGGAAGTTGTTTTAAAAATTATTATAGAAACCGAAACCATGGACACTCAACCTCTCCAAAACCTGGAACGAACAGACTACCCTAGAAGGGTGCCCATGAGTCCTCTGGGCCAAACTCACCTGAAAGCCCAGGGGAGGAAGAGTATACTACAGCTCAAGTCAAGAGTGAGAATTGGATGCTAGAATGTCAGAATGGAAGACAGGTTTGATTGTTACAGTCGCCAAGAAAAACAACCTCAGTGAGTGCAAAAACTGGAGAGGAATCATGCTCCTCTCAATCCCCATCAAAATCCTCTGTTGGATCATATTGGATAGGATGCAGGACTCACTCAAAAAGAGACTCCAAAAGGAACAAGCAGGCTTTAGGAAGGACTACTCCTGTACAGACCACATTGGAACACTCAGGATAATCGTCGAACAGTGCATAGAATGTCTGACACCATTACACATCAACTTCGTAGTCTTCGATAGTCTAGACAGAAACAGTCTATGGAATGCTACAGCACTATGGCGTCCATCAAAAATATATGAATATAGTATATATGAAGTGTTCACTGGCCAGGTCACCGCCAATGGAAACATTTCACATCAAAACTGGAATACGCCAATGCTGCTTACTATCCCCTTTGCTTTTCTAATAGCCATCGACTGGACCATAACGAGAACCAAAGCACATAAAAAAACAGGGATCCCAGTGGAGCCCATTCACTCAACTGGAGGACCTGAGTTTAGCATATTACCTGGCTCTGGTCTCTGAAGTCACAGGCAAACGCAACAAAAAACAGACTACAGGAAAACAGCAGACAACTTGGCCTCAAAATAAATGTGGGGAAGACCAAGACACTGACAATAAACACCAAATCCCCCGAAGAACTCACGATAGACGGGGAAACTATTGAAAACGTGCCTGACTTCGTCTATCTTGGAAGCAACATCAAAAGCTTGACATGCCTTCAGGACACTCCGCCCCCTACGGCTCTCATCACAGCTCTCCATAAACACCAAGATCCGCATCTTCAACACAAAATGTCAAATATGTTCTTCTCTATGGGTGCGAAACATGGAAAGCCACACAATCCCTAATCAATAAACAACAAGTCTTCATCAACAACTTCCTGCGTTACATTCTGAGGAGATGGTGGCCAAGCAAAATATCCGACCATGACCTGTGGAAAAAAATGAAGCAGGAGCCCATCAGCAATGTAATCAGGAGATGGATTGAACATACACTCAGAAAATATACATTAAACATAACAAGACAAGCACTGGACTACAACCCTCAAGGAAAAAGAAAGCAGGGAATGCCAAAGAACAACTGGAGACGCTCCACTCTTCAAGAACTGAGTAAAGCGGGGCTACGGCTAGAGGCAAAAGCCCTCGCACGGAAGAGAGTGAGGTGGAGAGCCATGGTGGGTGCCCTATGCTCCCAAGGCGGCCAACAGGTTTAAGTCAAGTAAGTCAAGATATATGAAGAGGGGACTAAGGAAAATATTCAGACCCCTTGACTTTTTCAAAAAAATGTAACGTTACAGCCTTATTCTAAAATTTATTAAATCTCAGCAATCTACACATAATACACCATAATAACAAAGTGAAAACAGGTTTTACATTTTTTTTGCTAATTTATT
Source organism: Coregonus lavaretus (assembly GCF_964263955.1). Classification (NCBI taxonomy): domain Eukaryota; kingdom Metazoa; phylum Chordata; class Actinopteri; order Salmoniformes; family Salmonidae; genus Coregonus; species Coregonus lavaretus. The sequence goes on from NW_028162834.1 coordinate 122,512, forward strand.
ACAAATTAAAAACAGAAATACCTTATTTACATAAGTATTCAGACCCTTTGCTATGAGACTCGAAATGGAGCTCATGTGCATCCTGTTTCCATTGATCATCCTTGAGATGTTTCTACAACTTGAATGGAGTCCACCTGTGGTAAATACAATTGATTGGTCATGATTTGGAAAGGTACACACCTGTCTACATAAGGTCCCACAGTTGACAGTGCATGTCAGAGCAAAAACCAAGCCATGAGGTCGAAGCAATTGTCCGTAGAGCTCCGAGACAGGATTGTGTCAAGGCACAGATCTGGGGAATGGTACCAAAACATTTATGCAGTATTGAAGGTCCCCAAGAACACAGTGGCCTCCATCATTCTTAAATGGAAGAAGTTTGCAACCACCAAGACGCTTGCTAGAGCTGGCCACCAGGCCAAACTGAGCAATTGGGGGAGAAGGGCCTTAGTCAGGGAGGTGACCAAAAACCCAATGGTCACTCTGACAGAGCTCTACAGTTCCTCTGTAGAGGTGGGAGAACCTTCCAGAAGGACAACCATCTCTGCAGCACTCCACCGATCAGGCCTTTCTGGTAGAGTGGCCAGACGGAAGCCATTCCTCAGTAAAAGGCACATGACAGCCCGCTTGGAGTTTGCCAAAAGGCACCTGAAGACTCTCAGACCATGAGAAACAAGATTCACTGGTCTTATGAAACCAAGATTGAACTCTTTGGCCTGAATGCCAAGCGTCACGTCTGGAGGAAACCTGGCACCATCCCTACGGTGAAGCATAGTGGTGGCAGCATCATGCTGTGAGGATATCTTTCAGCGGCAGGGACTGGGAGACTAATCAGGATCGTGGCAAATATGAACGGAGCAAAGTACACAGTGATCCTTCATGAAAACCTGCTCCAGAGCGATCAGGACCTCAGACTGGGTCGAAGGTTCACCTTCCAACAGGAGAACGACCCTAAGCACACAGCGAAGACAATGCAGGACTGGCTTTGCGACAAGTCTCTGAATGTCCTTGAGTGGCCCAGCCAGAGCCTGGACTTGAACCGGATCTAACATCTCTGGAGAGACCTGAAAATAGCTGTGCAGCAACGCTCCCCATTCAACCTGACAGAGCTTGAGAGGATCTGCAGAGAAGAATGGGAGAAACTCCCAAATACAGGTGTGCCAAGCTTGTAGCGTTATACCCAAGAAGACTTGAGGCTGTAATCGCTGCCAAAGGTGCTTCAACAAAGTACTGAGTAAATGTACTTATGTGAATGTTATATTTCCCCCAAAAAATGTTTTATTATTTGCACACATTTCTACAAACCTGTTTTTGCTTTGTCATTATGGGGTATTGTGTGTAGATTGATGAGGGGGGGGGGGAAATTCAATCAATTTAGAATAAGGTTGTAACGTCACAAAATGTGGAAAAAGTAAAGGGTTCTGAATACTTTGCCCGAATGCACTGTACAGTATACACGCACCTAAACTAATAAATTGAATGATGACAGATTAAAGACATTCCAAATGGCACCCTATTCTATTTAGGGCCCTGATCAAAGTAGTGCACTATACAGGGAATAGGGAGCCATTTGAGACGCACCCTCTCACACTCCAAGCTCTAGCAGAGGAATGAATGCCTTGTGAAGATGTGGTTAAATTACTTACAGGGTGGGATGTGGTAATCTAATGAAACATATTACACAAACTTTAATCCACAAACAAATGTCAATATGGTGTAAAACAGCATACACTGGGACTCTGTAAGCATTCAGGCTATTCTATCATCTTGTTTTCTTTAATTCACTTTGCTAATTAAAGTGCTATGAGAAGCAGGGAGGGTGAGGCTCCATCTAGCAGACACAGCATGGTGCCCTATCAAACACAGCGAGAGGAACGGAAGGAATGCAGAAAGCCATGTCTCAAATAACAACCGTGAGGATATCTCTCTATCTTCTCCATCTCTCCATATTTTACCCCCCTCCACCTCTCTCTCTCTCACCATCTCCCTTTATCTTTATCTCTCCTCCCTCTCTCTCCCCCATTAAAACAGTTTGATAGCTTACTCATTAAAATGATTCTGTTACACAGCTGCAGGGAGGATTGTAGCAGCTCCTTGACTGACGAAGAGAAATTAATCTCTGCGTGGTTCTGGTTGTAGTCACAAACACACATTCACAGAACACAAACACTCATATTCCTCCAACTCCTGATGTTCATAATCTCTTCATTAGAGAAGCTATCGCTTTGGTCTCAGTGTCTGTCACACACTCACATGCACTCATACACTCACACACAGGAGGAGAGTCAAATGCCACAACCTTTTCTCTTACTAACCAAGAGTCGATAGACCTCCGCTAACTCCTCTCTTTTGCCTCCTGAAGGAGTGGTGGGGAGGACAGTGTTAATAGATACAGTGTCTCTTTCTGTCTCTGATTATATTTGTCTGTTTTTATCTCTTTGTGAGACCAACGTCTAACAGTGATTGGGTATCTTTTTCTTTATTTTTAGTTTTCATTGTTAGGCTACATCTGTCCTGCCTACAGCTGTGTGCTACATTCAACTGTGGGTGTCACTGATTTACTCGTAATGCCCTAATAATTCTAGCAACAAAAAAAACTAATCATTGAGTAAAACTGTTTATTGAAAAAAACTTTTGTAATTGAAGCAATGTTAGCCGCTTTTTTGATCGTTGATCATGAAAATATACGAAATGTAGGAGTTTGTGGTCAAACGACCATTCATTTGGTTTTGATGCCAAACTTCTGTTTGCGTCTCCACTAGGCTATTCTTCCATTCGTGCATTTGTCGATTAAAAGTTAACTATAAAGTAAGAATTAAAACACTAAAGCTAAAGGGGAGTTTCACCCTGGCTCTGCCACGGCATATAGTCATTACTATATTATTAACAACATTACGTTTTTGTCATAAACATCAACATTATCCAAGCCTCTGGTCGAATCGGGAAGTTTCGACTTCCCGTGTATTCGTCTGCTCATAGTGAACCACAAAGTTCAGCATTCATATCGAATGCAGATACCGCCCCGCTAGGTAGAGGGGGCGTGCCCACAAACTTGGTTCATGTCATTGTTTACTTTGAACGACCAACACACAGTAATCTCAGAACTTCTCTAGGAATTATTTTTTTTACGTTTGTTTTTCACTAACATTTGTCATTATGCCCGTGTGGTGTTCTGTCTGGCTGTGCTAATTACAAATAAGGGTGAAAATGAGTTATTCTTCACCGTTCTACTTACCAGAGATTTACCCAGATGCTGCCAGTTGTTTGCGGCTATCACAAATTATGCTTATGGTGACCAAAGATTATCAGAGGGATTTTCAGGCTAGACAGCAGCTGAGAAATGATGCGATCCCATCGTTTTCTCCCTTCACAACAAAACGGCAGATTCTCAATCAGAGGTAACGTAACGTTAGCTGGACTAGGTAAATTAGCTACGTTAGCTAACGTTAAAGTCCTGTATTGAACTCTGAAAGACATCAGCTAAATCATTTAGCTAGCTATCTTTTGAGTACACACTGTCAATCAATTTTGCCTATGCCATGTTAGTCACTGCTAGACTGGTAGCTACCTTCAGTAGAGTAAACAGGTTTGTCTGTTCGTTCTATCTTTGATTACATTAGGTTACCATAAGCTAGCTAACATTAGCAAATAAGAGTAACTCAATCTGGTAGCCATCTACTCCATCCTTGTCTGGAAAACACTCTGTTACTAAAAATAGAATTGTCTAATAGAGATCAATACAATTAGTGGGGTGGTTAAATTGTGTATTGTTGTGTGTTTTGTTGTAGGTGGTACATAATCTGATTCCACCAGCATGTGTTTTCCAACCCCAAGCTCTGCACAAGGTGAAGGTAAATTGGGAAAAATATTTACAAGCTGACTGCTAAGATAGCTCAATTTACAGTAAGCATGGCATAAACATGAATTGGGTAGTGTTTGTGTTTTTGTTATGGGTTTACAGGTGCTTAGTTGTAGCCTGAGGAACACAGAGTACCTTCCAGACCATATAGTCAATTTAGCATACCCCTTTTCTCTTTTTACCTTTTCTCTGTAAAACTCAAGTTATCTGGAGTCTTTCCACAGGTCTTGCTGAAAACTACCCCAAAGCGGTTGCATTGTGGGTAAACGAGCATGAGGGAGGGGACAAACCTTGTGGTTATGGAGCACAACAAGGTTGTGGGACAAAAATGAGAAAGGGACACTGAAAGGTATAAAATCAAGACTACAACAGTAATGACACAACCACCTCATTATTTTTCTCTGCAGATTCTCAAAACATAATACAAAGACACGTCTACAAAAATCATTCAGCGCGCGAAACCCAGAGACCTGCCTTCCTCCTGGGCAATTATGTGTGAAACACATCTCACTGACCTAGAAATGCTTCAGACATGATAAAAACAAGCCCAAATTCCTCCAGGGTGAAATTCCCCTTTAAGCTACAGAAACTGATCGATCATATGGATCACCTCTGATATGTGACCTCACCTCATTCATTAGGCCTCGTTAGGGTGATGATGACAATATCCCATTGAATTACATTATCCTAGAGATAATGTCCCAACAACGCTTTAGAAATGTCCATATTAAAATATAATGAGCAAGATTCGCGCCTATTTTCTAGAATATGAAAATATCATAAATATATAATAATATCAAATACTACAGGAAATGTGTTATACAAACACTTTTATAAGATCTGATGCATACTGAATCAATTGATTGAAAGTGGACTGACAGGTGGATAGATATTTGTATTGTAGATAGATGGATATCTAGTATAGAAATTACATACTTTTTTCCCCCATCCTTGGCCATGATTGGTTAGAAAAAAGGGAGGGCCCTGTGAGACGGGAAATTAGCCCTCACATACAGACAGTGTGATAAAGATAGAAAATGAGAGATTTATTAGAGATACTGAGTGTGAAAGAAAGACAAACACCTCCTTGAAGTTGTGAACCTCAATATTTACATTTCCGCCTGTCAAGGGGATGAAAACAGAGGGGCAGAGAAAGTGAGAGAAGAAGAGATACGGAGAGAAAGTGAGTGGCCAGTAATGCATTGTCCTAATCTCTCTCTAACTCACCCTGACACTTTTTATTACATTTACATTTACGTCATTTAGCAGACGCTCTTATCCAGAGCGACTTACAGATTGGTGCATTCACCCTATAGCCAGTGGGATAACCACTTTACAAATGTTTTATGTTTGAATTTTTTTATTTTTTTTATTTTTTTAGGGGGGGGTAGAAGGATTACTTTATCCTATCCCAGGTATTCCTTAAAGAGGTGGGGTTTCAAATGTCTCCGGAAGGTGGTGAGTGACTCCGCTGTCCTGGCGTCGTGAGGGAGCTTGTTCCACCATTGGGGTGCCAGAGCAGCGAACAGTTTTGACTGGGCTGAGCGGGAACTATGCTTCCGCAGAGGAAGGGGAGCCAGCAGGCCAGAGGTGGATGAACGCAATGCCCTCGTTTGGGTGTAGGGACTGATCAGAGCCTGAAGGTACGGAGGTGCCGTTCCCCTCACAGCTCCATAGGCAAGCACCATGGACTTGTAACAGATGCGAGCTTCAACTGGAAGCCAGTGGAGTGTGCGGAGGAGCGGGGTGACGTGAGAGAACTTGGGAAGGTTGAACAACAGACGGGCTGCGGCATTCTGGATGAGTTGTAGGGTTTAATGGCACAGGCAGGGAGCCCAGCCAACAGCGAGTTGCAGTAATCCAGACGGGAGATGACAAGTGCCTGGATTAGGACCTGTGCCGCTTCCTGTGTAAGGCAGGGTCGTACTCTCCGAATGTTGTAGAGCATGAACCTGCAGGATCAGGTCACCGCCTTGATGTTAGCGGAGAACGACAGGGTGTTGTCCAGGGTCACGCCAAGGCTCTTCGCACTCTGGGAGGAGGACACAACGGAGTTGTCAACCGTGATGGCGAGATCATGGAACGGGCAGTCCTTCCCCGGGAGGAAGAGCAGCTCCGTCTTGCCAAGGTTCAGCTTGAGGTGGTGATCCGTCATCCATACTGATATGTCTGCCAGACATGCAGAGATGCGATTCGCCACCTGGTTATCAGAAGGGGGAAAGGAGAAGATTAGTTGTGTATCGTCAGCGTAGCAATGATAGGAGAGGCCATGTGAGGATATGACAGAGCCAAGTGACTTGGTGTATAGCGAGAATAGGAGAGGGCCTAGAACTGAGCCCTGGGGGACACCAGTGGTGAGAGCACGTGGTGCGGAGACAGCTTCTCGCCACGCCACTTGGTAGGAGCGACCGGTCAGGTAGGACGCAATCCAAGAGTGAGCCGCGCCGGAGATGCCCAGCTCGGAGAGGGTGGAGAGGAGGATCTGATGGTTCACAGTATCAAAGGCAGCAGACAGGTCTAGAAGGACAAGAGCAGAGGAGAGAGAGTTAGCTTTAGCAGTGCGGAGAGCCTCCGTGACACAGAGAAGAGCAGTCTCAGTTGAATGACCAGTCCTGAAACCTGACTGGTTTGGATCAAGAAGGTCATTCTGAGAGAGATAGCAAGAGAGTTGGCTAAAGACGGCACGCTCAATAGTTTTGGAAAGAAAAGAAAGAAGGGATACAGGTCTGTAGTTGTTGACATCAGAGGGATCAAGTGTTGGTTTTTTGAGAAGGGGTGCAACTCTCGCTCTCTTGAAGACGGAAGGGACATAGCCAGCGGTCAAGGATGAGTTGATCAGCGAGGTGAGGTAGGGGAGAAGGTCACCGGAGATGGTCTGGAGAAGAGAGGAGGGGATGGGGTCAAGCGGGCAGGTTGTTGGGCGGCCTGTAGTCACAAATCGCAAGATTTTATCTGGAGAGAGAGGGGAGAAAGAAGTCAAAGCATAGGGTAGGGCAGTGTGAGCAGGACCAGCAGTGTCATTAGACTTAACAAATGAGGATCGGATGTCGTCAACCTTCTTTTCAAAGTGGTTGACGAAGTCATCCACAGTGGCAAAGAGCTTCCTAGGGTTATAGGCAGATGCTTGGAATTTAGAGTGGTAGAAAGTGGCCTTAGCAGCAGAAACAGATGAAGAAAATGTAGAGAGGAGGGAGTGAAAAGATGCCAGGTCCGCAGGGAGTCTAGTTTTCTTCCATTTCCGCTCAGCTGCCCGGAGCTCTGTTCTGTGAGCTCGCAATGAGTCATCAAGCCACGGAGCTGGAGGGGAGGACCGAGCCGGCCGGGAGGATAGGGGACACAGAGAGTCAAAGGATGCAGAAAGGGAGGAGAGGAGGGTTGAGGAGGCAGAATCAGGAGATTGGAGGGAGAAGGATTGAGCAGAGGGAAGAGATGATAGGATGGAAGAGGAGAGAGTAGTGGGAGAGAGAGAGCGAAGGTTGCGGCGGCGCATTACCATCTGTGTAGGGGCAGAGTGAGTAGTGTTGGAGGAGAGCGAGAGAGAAAAGGATACAAAGTAGTGGTCGGAGACATGGAGGGGAGTTGCAGTGAGATTAGTAGAAGAGCAGCATCTAGTAAAGATGAGGTCAAGCGTATTGCCTGCCTTGTGAGTAGGGGGGGACGGTGAGAGGGTGAGGTCAAAAGAGGAGAGGAGTGGAAAGAAGGAGGCAGAGAGAAATGAGTCAAATGTAGACGTAGGGAGGTTGAAATCCCCCAAAACTGTGAGGGGTGAGCCATCCTCAGGAAAGGAACTTATCAAGGCGTCAAGCTCATTGATGAACTCTCCAAGGGAACCTGGAGGGCGATAGATGACAAGGATATTAAGCTTAAATGGGCTAGTGACTGTGACAGCATGGAATTCAAATGAGGAGATAGACAGATGGGTTAGGGGAAAAATTTAGAATGTCCACTTGGGAGAGATGAGGATTCCTGTGCCACCACCCCTCTGACCAGATGCTCTCGGGGTATGCGAGAACACATGGTCAGACGAGGAGAGAGCAGTAGGAGTAGCAGTGTTTTCAGTGGTAATCCATGTTTCCGTCAGCGCCAGGAAGTCGAGGGACTGGAGGGTAGCATAGGCTGGGATGAAGTCAGCCTTGTTGGCAGCAGAACGGCAGTTCCAGAGGCTGCCTGAGACCTGGAACTCCAGGTGTGTGGTGCGTGCAGGGACCACCAGGTTAGAGAGGCAGCAGCCACGCGGTGTGAGGCGTTTGTGTAGCCTGTGCGGAGAGGAGAGAACAGGGATAGGCAGAGGCATAGTTGACAGGCTGTAGCAAATGGCTACAATAATGCAGAGGAGATCGGAATGAAATGAACTAAACATCTGGGAAAGGAGAGAGCGGGGCCTCCCTTACCACAACTCCCAAATATAACTCTCCCAACTTCCACCTCAGAAACTATAATTGTTTCACTGAAACACCCGAATAAAACTCTCCCAACTTCCACTTTAGAAATTAGAATTGTTGTAAACTACAGCGGTTCAATGTTTCAAGGAATAGACTCAACTTACTTTATTCAGCTAGCTAACTATGACGCCATAGCTAACTAGCATGCTAGCATCCAATAACACACGGTTTAGCACCAATACTTGGTTACAACAAACTACCAATAGTGTGTTAACACGCTAAACAGATCATTCGTGTCCGTGTCTAGTTCCTTTCAAAACGCAGCAATAATTAAACGTTGGCTAGCTAGCACAAAGATAATGTATTTAGCTACTACAGTAATGCTAGCGTTGGCTAGCTAGCAATGGCTGCTGTGTTGACTTTGTTTGAGAAACGGCGTCGCTGCGAACGAATGTAGCTGGCAAAAATTATATTGTATTTAGTTGCTATAGTACTGCCAGCTGGTAGCGTTGGCCAGCTAGCAATGGCTGCGGTGATGACTTTGTTTGAAAAACGGCGTCGCTGCGAACGAATGTAGCTGGCTAAAAGGATATTGTATTTAGTTGCTACAGTACTGCTACTGCTAGCTGCTAGCTGGTAGTGTTGGCTAGCTAGCAATGGCTGCGGTGTTGACTTTGTTTGAAAAACGGCGTCGCTGCGAACGAATATAGCTGGCTAGCTAACCTCGATAGTTACTCTATACTACACCTTTATCTTTGATACAAATACAACTATGTAGCTAGCCAACATTACACTAATCAAATCGTTCCATTGTAATGTAATGTGTCATATTACCTGCGGAGCGAAGTACAGCATGACTACTCACCTCGCCTGCCTCATTCACTACTTGAATGTTCAAGTTGCTACATCTATTTTTGGACTTTAAAATTAATGATACAATGATACACTGATTATACCAAACATTAGGAACACCTTCCTAATATGGAGTTGCACCCCCCTTTCCCTCTCAGAACAGCCACTGAGTGGCACACATACACAACCCATTTATGACTTACACCGTAAAGCCATCTCTCTCTCTCCCGCTCTCTCTTAAGGCATTCGCTTGCTTCCCATCCGAAACAGTTCGGGACAGTTCGTGCATATATTATGATGACATTTTGTGACGTTTTTGTTTGTTTTGGTCTTCGGCAAAGGGTTTTTCGGCTGTTCGTGCACACAACAACTTTTCTTGAGGCAAGCCGAATTTCGGTAGCCGAAGTCTACGTCCCTTCGTCACTCATTGGTCAACAGTAGGGATTCTTATTATACCTTAGTGGATTCTTCAATGAAGTGTTTGTTGTCATTCAACAATAGACAACTCATTTTAATGCACATTCTTTGACTTGAAAACTACTGCACCATACACCTTAGTTAGATGTAAAATTGTGCGACTAAGATCTCCTCTGCAAAAACGTAAAAAATGTATGGCAGATTTTTGGAGTTACACTATATCACGAAAAGTATGTGGACACCTGCTCGTCGAACATCTCATTCCAAAATCATGGGCATTAATATGGAGTTGGTCCCCCCTTTGCTGCTATAACAGCCTCAACTCTCCTGGGAAGATTTTCCACTAGATGTTGGAACATTGCTGCGGGAATTGCTTCCATTCAGCCACAAGAGCATTAGTGAGGTTGGGCATTGATGTTGGGTGATTAGGCCTGGCTTGCAGTCGGCATTCCAATTCATCCCAAAGGTGTTCGATGGGGTTGAGGTCAGGGCTCTGTGCAGATCAGTCAAGTTCTTCCGCACAGATTTCGACAAACCATTTCTGTATGGACCTCGCTTTGTGCACGGGGGCATTGTCATGCTGAAACAGGAAAGGGCCTTCCCCAAACTGTTGCCACAAAGTTGGAAGCACAGAATTGTCTAGAATGTAATTGCATGCTGTAGCGTTAAGATTTCCCTTCACTGGAACTAAGGGACCTAGCCCGAACCATGAAAAACAGCCCTAGACTATTATTCCTCCTCCACCAAACTTTACAGTTGGCACTATGCATTTGGGGCAGGTAGCATTCTCCTGGCATCTGCCAAACCCAGATTCGTCAGTCGGACTGCCAGATGCCGAAGCTTGATTAATCACTCCAGAGAACGCATTTCCACTGCTCCAAAATCCAATGGCTGCGAGTTTTATACCACTCCAGCCGACGCTTGGCATTGCGCATGTTGATCTTAGGCTTGTGTGCGACTGCTCGGCCATGCAAACCCATTTCATGAAGCTCCCTGTCACACCCTGATCTGTCTCACCTGTCTTGTGCTTGTCTCCACCCCCCACCAGGTGTCTCCCATTTGTCCCCATTATCCCCTGTGTATTTATACCAGTGTTTTCAGTTTGTCTGGGCCAGTTCATCTTGTCCCGTCAAGTCTTACCAGCGTGTTTTCCAGTTTTCAAGTCTTTCTAGTTGCTGTTTTCTAGTCTTCCCGGTTCTGACCATTCTGCCTGCCCTGACCCTGAGCCTGCCTGTCGTTCTGTACCTGTTTATAGCTGCCTTGGATTTCTGACCCTGAGCCTGCCTGCCGTTCTGTACCTTATTGACTCTGCCCTGGATTACTGACCTCTGCCTGCCCTCGACCTGCCTTGGGCTGTCCCCTTGTATAATAAATATTCTGAGAACTGTACTATCCGCCTCCTTTGTCTGCATCTGGGTCATATCCTGAGTCATGATACTCCCGACGAACAGTTCTTATGCTGACGTTGCTTCCAGAGGCAGTTTGGAACAAGGTAGTGGGTGTTGCAACTGACGACAAACGGTTTTTACGCGCTAAATGCTTCAGACCTCGGCTGTCTCGTTCTGTGAGCTTGTGTGGCCTACCACTTCACGGCTGAGCCTTTGTTGCTCCTAGATGTTTCTACTTCACAATAACAGCACTTACAGTTGACCAGGGCAGCTCTAGCAGGACAGACATTTTACAAACTGACTTGTTAGAAAGGTGGCATCCTATGACGGTGCCACGTTGAAAGTCACTGAGCTCTTCAGTACGGGCCATTGTACTCTTCAGTACTGCCAATGTTTGTCTATGGAGATTGCATGGCTGTGTGCTCGATTCTATACACCTGTCAGCAACGTGTGTGGCTGAAATAGCTGAATCCAGTAATTTGAAGGTGTGTCCACATACTTTTGGCCATGTAGTGGACCTCAGTGGATTCTTTAATGAAGTGTTTGTTGTCATTCAACGATAGATGACTAGTTTTCATGCATATTTTTTCACTTGAAAAATACTGCACCAAACATCTTAGTTAGATGTAAAATTGTGCAACTAAGATCTCTGCAAAAAAGTCAACATTAATTATGACTATTTTGAGGAAGTGGCTACAGCATCTCAAGATGGACAAACAGTACTATTGACGGTTTTTCTCGTTTTTCATGTAATGGTCTTTTAAGGGAGTATGCGAGCACACTCGTTCGGTTCACCCGAAGCCTTTGCTCTCTCTCTATCTCTCTCTCACACACTCTCTCCAGTCATCAGGGGCTATAGCTAGGTGTTTACTGCTGTTCTCTCCCTGCTAGAGCTGTGAGCTGTGTGTCTGAATCACCAGCAGCCCAATCCCACACCAAGGTCACAGCAAACCTCAAGCCTCTACATGTTACCCTACCGCTAACAAACATGTTTCCTCTAATATATGTTACAACTCACATGTTCTTCTCCCAGATGATTGTCCAGGCAGGCCACAAAAACTCCAAAGCAATTTCCAGACACACACAAACATGTTCCAGCTAAAACACACCTTATAATATGGATATTAACCTTACCTTACCACGTGTGTGGGTGCGTGAAAGTGGGGAGGGGGTATGAAGGGCGAGGAGGGGGTAAAGTGGTATATTTAAAAGTCAGTTATAACTCCAGTCAGACCGGACTGAGGGATTGGTAGCTTCACAGCCCGGCCCAGCACACTCAGAATGACATACATTGATAACCATCTCTCTCTATCTGCCATTCTCTATCGCTCCTTCCGCTCCCTCTCTCCATCTTTCATTCCTCATGAAAATGAGCTTTTTTTGGTTCTGCTGTCCTCTCACCCAAACCTTACTGATTCACTGAGTCTGTTTAACCATCCTAATAGTGAGTAACGTTTGTTCGCTTTAAAAGAGAACTGCCTCTGAATTGGTAGGCTGAAAAAGCCTAAAGAAGAAGTGTCCTAATACATTATCTAGTACGTATAAAGAGCGTTGTCCGTGTTCTAATGTGTTCTTCATTGTGAGCTGATTTACCCTGAAGCACATGAACCAGGAAATAGGCCTCTGTTCTGGGTAGCATCTGCAAACAGAAGCTGAGACAAGACAACCCCCCTCCGCCTAATCCACACACACACACACACACACACAGTCTCTCACGTTCTCTCTCACACACACACACACACTGATAAGACTGGCAGACACTGTCACACACCTCCCTCCCTCCATTCCTCCCTCCTTCCCTTCCTCTATCCCTCCCTCCTCAGTGATCATGCCCCATTTGAGACTCTTTATTGGGTCAATACGCTCAGATGTGCATCCCACATTCAGCTCCAGACACAAGGCACAGGCTGGAGCCTAGAATGAGAGTTCCTCCTACTGTACCAAGACTCTCTGAGACTAGCGCTAGAAACAGACAGATAGAGAGTGTTATTCTTGGGCAGACTGGTGCCTACAGGCAGAACTGAACTAGCAGTGCTGACTAGGCTAATTATACAAATTCATAATCACTTAACTAAAAAGGGTTCTGGGGCCTCTCGAGTGGCGCTGTGGTCTAAGGCCCATGGGCGGTGCACAATTGTCCCAGCGCCGTCCAGGGTAGGGGAGGGTTTGGCCGGCAGGGATGTCCTTGTCCCATCGCGCACTAGCGACTCCTGTGGCGGGCCGGGCGCAGTGCACGCTGACTCAGTCGCCAGGTGTACGGTGTTTCCTCCGGCACATTGGTGCGGCTGGCTTCCGGGTTAAGCGGGCACTGTGTCAAGAAGCAGTGCGGCTAGGTTGGGTTGTGTTTCGGAGGACGCACGACTCTCGACCTTCGCCTCTCCCGTGTCCGTACGGGAGTTGTAGCGATGGGACAAGACTGTAACTACCAATTGGATACCATGAAAAAGGGGGTAAAAAAATAAATAAAAAAAGGGTTCCAAAAGGGTTATTCGTCTGTCCCCATTGGAGAACCCTTTTTGGTGGTTCCAAGTAGAACTCTTTTGGGTTTCATGTAGAACCCTCTCAGGAAAGGGTTCTACCTGGAACCCAATAGGGTTCGACCTGGAACCAAAAGGGTTCTACTTCTACCCGGAACCAAAAAGGGTTCTTCAAAGGGTTATCCTATGGGGACAGACAAAGAACCCTTTTAGGTTCTAGATAGCACCGTTTTTCTAAGAGTGTACTGTGTCACTGTAGCTGAAACAAGGGTACATAACAAGCGTCCCTAAGGAGACTTGGCCATGCCAGGCAAACAGAAAAAGTGTCCCTACGGAGGGACCCTAGAGTCAAATGAGTCCCAATGGACATGAAGCCAGGAGACCAGTATATTAATGTTAGTAGTTCTCTGTGGGGCTGTGGTCTTCAGGCCAGAAACCAACAAACACAAGAAAGTCGCCATATATAACTTCTGAGTATGGAACATTAGAGTATGGAACACCAGATCTCAGAACACAGGAACAGAAGGTTAGAGTTTAGAAAAGCGTCTTAAAACATCATGGAGCAAAAAAAAATACAACTTCAAAGCTAATGTCCATTCTACTCATTTTTAGTTTTATGGAACAGAGGGACAGTTAGGAACACAAGGGGTGTTTCGCAATATGCATACTACCGTGCTCCACACTGTCATGCGCCGAGTGCATTCTCCGAGGACGTTCTCTTGAGTACGTTCTTGTGAGGACGAGAGTGTGGAGAACGCATAAAATATCACATTTGAGAAGCACTCGCACCCCCCCTACTGTAATACCTCACGCTGCCTCCCCATTCAATGAATCTTCTTCCAGCCAGGACAATGGCAACAATAGAGACGAAACAAGATATACCCAAAGCAAACGTTTTACATCATAATTATCAGCTAGCTATATGTGAATCGTAATAATCTAGTTTAACAGGCAAAAATGACCTAAAACTAATGTTATGCAAGGTAGCTAGCTAACAGTAGTAGCTAGCCAGGTTGCCCTATTGACTTAACTATGGGTTTGCAATCTACGCCCTATTGGGTATTGTAGGCAGGTAAACATGCCAAAATTGACACAGAATGTATTTATTAACGTTTTCAAGATAACAAATAATTGTTGTCAGGCAACATATGAGATGTGAATGGGCAACATTTCATTCCGAAGTCTATTCCGAAGTCTAAGTCATTCCGAGTTTATTTTCTCTCGCTTCAGCTCAAATAATGGCCGCCATTGATTTCAATCAATTTTGTGTAGTTTTTTACAAGGTTGCGTCATATTTCTGTCCATACTATTCGTTGAAGCTTGCATCGATGCATGCTTCGAAATGTGTACAAGCGGAGTAGGCATCCGAGAAGTGCCCTCCGTTTCGCATACTTTGATTTGGACTCATGCCGACCCTCCCGTGCTCCAATTTGCATGCTCGGAGCATGGTAGTATGCATACTGAGAAACACCCAAGGACTCAAAAAGAACAACAGAATATAGAACAGTAGGGGACATAGAGTTTAGACCCTGGAAGGGACAGAACAGAGTGTTTTGAGACCACTCCCCAGAATCTCTGCTCTGTCTCTCTAAACACACCATGAGACATTCATGCAGAGTGATGGGAAGACAGCTATGTAAGGTATGCAAATCACAAGGACTTCTCTCTCTCTCTCTCTCTCTCTGCCTCTCACACACACACACACACACAAGAACCCAGACAAACAGATGTAACTACTGGCGGCCATCTATCTCTTTTAAAGTTTAAGACCCAGACCTTCAAGGGTATCCTTTTAACTGCCTGTCAGAAAGCAATCCCAAGGTGAAGAAATAAAGGACCCATATCCCAATAATGTCGCACTGATAGATGTGGTTTTAAACGGCTATGAGTAATACATGTGCGCTGTTCTACAACTCTAAACAAGTGTTGTGTTCTTTAAAAGTATTTTAAAATACACCCCAAATCCATTGTGAAGACAGAGAATGCGTCTAAAGTGGCACCCTATTCCCTATATAGTGCACTACTTTTGACCAGAGCCCTATGGGCATTATAAAGGCAATAGGATGCCATTTGTGATGCAGATAGAATTTATTTGACCACAGGAAGAGTGTTCCAATATTTCAAATAAATTTTTCAATATTGTGTTCAAAGCCAGTTTAATCATTTAGTGTTTTACTATCCTGTTAAGTAGTGGAGGCTCCAGATGGAATAAAACTAGTACAGATGTTCTGTCTTCACTCTTACATCAAAGTATAGTTGTGCATATTACCTGACCTATTTCAGCCCAAGCCCACCAACAGAGAGAGAGAGAGAGAGAGAGAGAGAGAGAAAGGGCAGAGAGAGAGAGAGAAAGGGCAGAGAGAGAGAGAGAAAGACAGAGAGAGAGAGAGAGAGAGAGAGAGAGAGAGAGAGAGAGAGAGAGAGAGAGAGAGAGAGAGAGAGAGAGAGAGAGGGCAGAGTGAGTGGGAGAGAGAGAGAGAGAGAGAGAGAGAGAGAGAGAGAGGGAGGGAGGGAGGGCAGAGAGAGAAGTGAGTGGGAGAGAGAGAGGGGGGAGAGAGAGAGAGAGAGAGAGGGCAGAGAGAGAAGTGAGTGGGAGAGAGAGAGAGAGAGGGGAGAGAGAGAGAGAGAGAGAGAGAGAGAGAGAGAGAGAGAGAGAGAGAGAGAGAGAGAGAGGGAGGGAGGGAGGGAGGGAGGGCAGAGAGAGAAGTGAGTGGGAGAGAGAGAGAGGGGGGAGAGAGAGAGAGAGAGAGAGAGAGAGAGAGAGGGAGGGAGGGCAGAGAGAGAAGTGAGTGGGAGAGAGAGAGGGGGGAGTGGAGAGGGCCAGTAGAGAGAGTTCAGACATAAAAACAATGCCACAAGAAATGATACATTTTACATGAGGGAGTTCAAAAGCGAAGGTGACTTTCTAAGGCTGACTCTCCATCTTAATCCGTGTGTGTGTGAACACAGTGTGAATGTTCCCCATCTATTGCTACTGTATTCCCTTCACATGTGTGTGACTGCATGCTGATGTTAAAGCAGTTTACAATGCCAGTCTTTCGCATTTTAACACACCAGCTCTCCACCATCATGTGACTGGGGTTTTAACCCCTTCTCCCACCCTGCATCACTGGGCTCAGAGTGTGGGTGGGTTAGGTTGGAGGTAGTGTAGGGGGTGGGATAGGGTAAGGTAGCATGGTATTTACATTTTTACATTTTAGTCATTTAGCAGACACTCTTATCCAGAGCGACTTACAGTTAGTGAATACATATTCTATTTTTTATTATTAATTTTTTTCATACTGGTCCCCCGTGGGAATCGAACCCACAACCCTGGCGTTGCAAACACCATGCTCTATCAACTGAGCTACATCCCTGCCGGCCATTCCCTCCCCTACCCTGGACGACGCTAGGCCAATTGTGCGCCACCCATGAGTCTCCCGGTCGCGGCCGGCTGCGACAGAGCCTGGATTCGAACCAGGATCTCTAGTGGCACAGCTAGCACTGTGATGCAGTGCCTTAGACCACTGCGCCACTCAGGAGACGCCACTCAGTAATGACGGTATAGGGGCTGGGCTGAGATGACGTGAGTGGTTGATAATCTATACTCCTGTGGTCAGACCCACCCACACAGCATCCATCTCAGGGCCCTAGTGTTTAATCCTAATCTAATCCAATGGCTAAAACCCTATGTCACGTCACAGTGGAATACTCTAAATAACAGTAACACCACTGCTGCTACACATGTATGTGTATTCATATACATTGATTGACCTCTTACACAGATATAAGTACGATTGGTTATGTAAATCCATATCTTCATTAGGCTCTTTGGCTCAAAGGCAAACAGAACAATATGTTCTCATATATAGAGTTGTGGTATAATGCACATACAGTGGGGGAAAAAAGTATTTAGTCAGCCACCAATTGTGCAAGTTCTCCCACTTAAAAAGATGAGAGAGGCCTGTAATTTTCATCACAGGTACACGTCAACTATGACAGACAAAATGAGAAAAAAAATCCAGAAAATCACATTGTAGGATTTTTTATGAATTTATTTGCAAATTATGGTGGAAAATAAGTATTTGGTCAATAACAAAAGTTTCTCAATACTTTGTTATATACCCTTTGTTGGCAATGACACAGGTCAAACGTTTTCTGTAAGTCTTCACAAGGTTTTCACACACTGTTGCTGGTATTTTGGCCCATTCCTCCATGCAGATCTCCTCTAGAGCAGTGATGTTTTGGGGCTGTCGCTGGGCAACACGGACTTTCAACTCCCTCCAAAGATTTTCTATGGGGTTGAGATCTGGAGACTGGCTAGGCCACTCCAGGACCTTGAAATGCTTCTTACGAAGCCACTCCTTCGTTGCCCGGGCGGTGTGTTTGGGATCATTGTCATGCTGAAAGACCCAGCCACGTTTCATCTTCAATGCCCTTGCTGATGGAAGGAGGTTTTCACTCAAAATCTCACGATACATGGCCCCATTCATTCTTTCCTTTACACGGATCAGTCGTCCTGGTCCCTTTGCAGAAAAACAGCCCCAAAGCATGATGTTTCCACCCCCATGCTTCACAGTAGGTATGGTGTTCTTTGGATGCAACTCAGCATTCTTTGTCCTCCAAACACGACGAGTTGAGTTTTTACCATAAAGTTATATTTTGGTTTCATCTGACCATATGACATTCTCCCAATCCTCTTCTGGATCATCCAAATGCACTCTAGCAAACTTCAGACGGGCCTGGACATGTACTGGCTTAAGCAGGGGGACATGTCTGGCACTGCAGGATTTGAGTCCCTGGCGGCGTAGTGTGTTACTGATGGTAGGCTTTGTTACTTTGGTCCCAGCTCTCTGCAGGTCATTCACTAGGTCCCCCCGTGTGGTTCTGGGATTTTTGCTCACCGTTCTTGTGATCATTTTGACTCCACGGGGTGAGATCTTGCGTGCAGCCCCAGATCGAGGGAGATTATCAGTGGTCTTGTATGTCTTCCATTTCCTAATAATTGCTCCCACAGTTGATTTCTTCAAACCAAGCTGCTTACCTATTGCAGATTCAGTCTTCCCAGCCTGGTGCAGGTCTACAATTTTGTTTCTGGTGTCCTTTGACAGCTCTTTGGTCTTGGCCATAGTGGAGTTTGGAGTGTGACTGTTTGAGGTTGTGGACAGGTGTCTTTTATACTAATAACAAGTTCAAACAGGTGCCATTAATACAGGTAACGAGTGGAGGACAGAGGAGCCTCTTAAAGAAGAAGTTACAGGTCTGTGAGAGGCAGAAATCTTGCTTGTTTGTAGGTGACCAAATACTTATTTTCCACCATAATTTGCAAATAAATAAATTAAAAATCCCCTCAATTTCCTCAATATGTCTGTCATAGTTGACGTGTACCTATGATGAAAATTACAGGCCTCTCTCATCTTTTTAAGTGGGAGAACTTGCACAATTGGTGGCTGACTAAATACTTTTTTTCCCCACTGTACATGTATACCATGCAAGCAGCTGCTGTATTTTACCATGCTGCTACTGGGCAGTACTGTATGCCTTCCTCCTATGGATGCCAATCACAGCATAAGTAAGTAAGTAGCCTTGCACAAGCGCAGGAGCCAATCTCCTGTTTCTGTAGCGAGGCAGCTTGATGTCCAAGTACACCCCCTGGACAGAGCACTAGTCTATCACAGGGCCTTTCCCCCAATCTATCATCACTGCATTATTTACCAAAAGGCTTGGTGGACCTCTTTAAAGTCACATAGATCACATCATTACGCAACATAAGCAACATTTTATTAAAGCCACAAAAATACCCAATCAATAATACACAGGATGAGGCAGGAGAGGTTTCATTTACATAAACTAGAGATTAAAGAAAGTGAGAGGCTAGAAAGTCTCTCAGGAGTTACTGGTGACCATGGGGGGAAGGGAGGGGGAAGAAGGGAAAGAATGAGGTGTTGCATAGGAATCAGAGAGAGATTCATTTATGGACAGATGCCATGCAACTCTTCATATCGTATTGATCCAGGGAGGTTAGAGGGAGGTTAGAGGGAGGTTAGAGTGAGGTTAGAGGGAAACAATAAAAACTGAATTTCATTGGAAAAAGTAATATCTCTTTATTGCTCCACCGTTAATCTTACTCTTCAGATGCATTTCATAGGGGCGGCAGGTAGCCTGGCGGGTAGGAGCATTGGGTCAATAACCGAAAGGTTGCTGGATCGAATCCCCCAAGCTGACAAGGTAAAAATCTGTTGTTCTGCCCCTGAGCAAGGCAGTTCCCCGGGCGCCGTGGATGTCGATTAAGGCAGCCCTCCGCACCTCTCTATTTCAGTTGAATGCATTCTGTTTGTCACGCCCTGGCTCTGGGGACTCTTAAATGTTGAGCCAGGGTGTGGATTTTCTATGTTTTGTTTTCTATGTTTTTGGTTCTAGTTCGTTTTGATCTATGTTGGCCAGGGTGGTTCCCAATCAGAGGCAGCTGTAGCTCGTTGTCTCTGATTGGGGACCATACTTAGGCAGCCTGTTGGCATGTTACTTGGTGGGATCTTGTTCCGAAAGGTTTGTGTTGTAACCTAGGACTTCACGTATCGTTTGTTTATTGTTTTGGTTCGTGTTGTGTACTACTGAATAAAGAATGTACGCTTATCACGCTGCGCCTTGGTCCGCTTCATCTGTCAGCGATCGTGACACCGTTGTACATCTGACTAGGTATCCCCCTTTCTCTAGAATACTTTTAGAAAGTATTGTAAATTACCATAGATCAGCCATTAATGAAAGTTAATGTGTAAATGATTTGATCACTAACACTTGCCTGTATGCGTTGCATGGCCTCATGCACAAGAGTGCCCGATCAGAGTGGGAATAAGGAGTTTAAAGTCTAGAAAAAGCTAGCCTGCGTCAACTATCAGTCAGATTCTTAAAAAGACCTGTCTGTCTATCAGACAATGGCAATTCTAGGACAAGTCTGCTTGAGACCGAAGCACTGTCTAAACACACTCAAAATGTCTCTTTCTCTCTCCCTCCCTCTCTCCTTTCCTCGGTCCCTCCCTCCTTCCCTGGCCAGTGATGTGAGTGGAGTGGATAGGTGGGGACAGGAAGAGTGTCCGTGTGCTGTGCTGCGTCACAGTGGATAAAGTAGACCCAGATGTCAGGGATGTTGAGGGGGAGGAAAGGGAAGGGGCGGATTTAGGCCTAAGCATGAAACATACAGAGAATCTCACTGCCGATAGACTGCTAATAGGTACTTATCACAGTCGAAAGGCCGTTCCTTCTCTTGCTAGAACAAAAGCGGTACCTGCTGCGTGCGGACCCGGTAGCGACGAACTTATCGTTTTCTACTTGTAGAATCGCAATGCTCGTCAGTGGCCAACAACATGACTTTGAGCCAATCAGAGAGCATGAACCCCCATGTGGGGGAGCCAACAGGAGTGACAACAAAAATGAAAAAGGCATTTTCTCCGTACATCCACGGATGAGCCAGTCACACTTCATATACAATGTAGGCTATGAGATAGTAGCTAGCTAAGTGCACAGACGCAATGCACACAACACTAAATACTTCCTCCAAGCTAGCTAACCACTGTAGCTAGTATTGACATTATAATTAAAGATTAGCTAGTTTCCATGAAACAGCTGCATGTGTCAGCTGCCAAGTTAGTGCAGTGTCATTAGCTTGCTAGCTACCTAGCTATGTTGTGCTAGCTAGCAAAACATTTTGCTATGGGCTGGCACTGGCAGTATGGGATTATTGTTTCTTCGTCATCTTGCTGTGGCCATCTGGATTTCTACATGTTTTATGGATTTATAATAAACACCTGTAATTTAACTGTAAAAATGTATTACCTTTAAATATGCCATGAACACAACCAGTCTTGACGTGTTCATATGATTGTCAAAGAAATCACTTCAAAATGTAGGTTACCTTGGCACATTCATCCAAAATAATTCAAGCATCCGTCCAGTGCACTGTGCACCCGCCAACTTTCCTACAATTCGCAAGTGGCTGAACCTATCTTACCGGAGAAAGCATCCGAGCGAGCGAAAACAGCATCTCTCTGTCTTGCTATATGTAGCTCATGTATCTGATGCTCTCTGGCCAAATAGAGTATGACATGCCATGGGCTACACATGGGTCTCGATCACGATGGCAGTATTATCAGCAGCACCTGTCTTTTTACTAAAGATATGCTTTAACTTAGGTCATTTTTATGTAAAAATTCAATCTTCTTTCTTTTTCTTTTCTCTGCCCCACACTGAAAGCGCCTCATTGCTGCAGCTTCATTTAAATGAAAGTCACGTTTGCAATCATATGAAACAATGCACGTAAACTCTGTCAGTGTGGAATAGTCCATTATTATGAACCTGTGGATGATTAATGAAACTTGTTTCCACTATTATGAGAAAAACTTGGATTAATGTATTGAAAGAAACAATTGATCTATTATGAATTATTATTCGGCTGTTTGGATGAATTTACTTTTTTGGAGGCCCTTTTTGTCAACAATGTGGCACAGTGGCCAGGCAAAACCATTTCCTTTGCAACTTTTAAGCTTCCTGCAGATTTTGCTGCTACTGAACCAACCTACTGAAGGGGAGGGGACTCGAGCAGAGCATGGAATGCCTCAAACAGATACATTATTTAAAAATATATATATTACTAGTATTATTTGTATTAATTATGCCCGGCTCATGAGGCCCCTTGGTGATGTGGCCTGACGCAATTGCCTCTTCTGCCTAATGGTAAATCCGCTACTGGGGCCGGGAGGGAGAAGGGGGCAGTAAAAAGAACGAATTACATTATCCCTATGAATAAGCACAACGTTGCCACACACATTTAACTACTTGAAATGAACCCCAAAATTATGATCTGCACATGCAAAATTGACCCCAGAATTACCTGGAAATCCAAAAACTAGACCTAGCCTGCTTTGGTTTCCTACGTAACTGAATAAACTCCACTCCACGTTGAAGGAAGTTTCTGATGAACTTGGACTGGAGTTTAATCAGATAGTGTCCCACCCAAAACTCAAACCAGAGTAAGTAGCCTATCAGGCTTATAGCATACATGACGCCACATTCTCCAAACGGACATGCAACATCGTTCAACAGAGAGAAGTGGACCTGGAGCCCGCCATACCTTTGAAAAGGACCGCCATCCATAGATAGATCCCAATCGAACACAGTCCAAAAAACTTGCTGCACCGCATCCTTGAGTTCACAGGAATCCGACGTCCCGCGAGTCTTCACTGGCAGCTAGATTGAAATTGTTCGCTCAGCTCGGATACGAGCGCTTGGCTGGGAAGGGGGGAGAGAATGAGTGCAGTAGATATAGTTAAATACATTTGCGTGTGCACGCTGCTTAAAACATTCTCGTACAACCGGGCGCATTGTCAGATCATAGTCTGCTGTAAGAAAATAACTTTTGCGCATAACAAAATACTAGTACTCGGTGTCTGAATTTTCGGTTAGTATGCTATGATGACTATGTGAATTGTACACCAAACTTGTGGCTGTCGTCGGGATGTCCCTCTTCGCGCGCTTACCTTTTCCCCGCCTCTTCTGCTCCTTTGGTCTGCTCGAGCTCGCGCGACTGGGAGCGCATCTGCTCCGGCGCCCTGCTAAAACGGGTTTCCACTATTAACCACAGCCACAAAGTCAGAATTGGCTCGTCAAACTTCATGAAAACAAACATTTGCTTTTTGGTCTTAATTTAAGGTTAGGGTTAGGGTTAAGTTTAAAATCACATTTTAAGAAGATAAATTGAATAAAAATACTTTGTGGCTGTGGTAACTAGTGAAGACCCCACTAAGAGTTTATAGATTCAGAAGGGGCTTAGTGTTGAGGTCAGTCTTCGAAAAAGACCAAAACGCCCACGCATACATAAAAGTTCACTATGAACTGTGTTTATAGTTTTACAGTAAAGATGACCATCAATGTTCTTGTGAGAGAGTTGTAACCTATAGTCTAGCAAAAAACAAAGGAAGGGAGTGAATAGGTCATAGACTGTAAGCCAAATAGAATACGTGAATAGGCTAGGTGGAACACCTATAAGTTAGTGTTGTGTAGTGCTAACCGTCAAAGGGCATTCATGCCATTCTAGTATTAATCAACTTAATTGAGGTCTGTTTATCCTATTTTTGCCTCAGGCCGGGCTTGTACAGTAATCAACTGATCTATTTATTCCGTTCCATAAATAATTTCAGCGAGAATCAAATCCGATAAGCGGTGAGGGGGAAACTGCGCAATATAGCCTACCAAATGCGCTGCCTCTCTCTCTTTCTCTTTCTCTTTCTCTCGCTCTCTCTGTCTCAGGCTGGAATTTCCGTGTGTAGACTACTTTAAAAAGCGATCTAAAGAAAAGCAACATTGACATGTTTGTTCTTGCTATTTTACAGTTCGGTTGTCTTGATCCCAGCAGGACGGTTTGATTTGTGCACACTGACATGCCGGGTGCACACAGTAGGCTAGCGGTTGGGGGAGAACGAGCCAGACGGGAACTGTCCAGCGCTCCGTGATGCTGAAATACTCTGTAAAACGACGCGAGCGCTGCACGACTGAATGGCGCAACGAAGTCTGGAGTTGATAGATGATGAGTTCTCCCTCTGTCTCTGTCTGCGCCCTGTCTGTCCTGTCTGTCCTGTCTGTCCTGTCTGGGACAGCCGAGGTGTCCATGTCACCCTCTGAATCTAGAACTCTTTTGCAGGTCTGAATTTGCTCTGTCATTTCACAACGGGGATGAGGCAAAGTGTGTGTGTGTGAGTGTGAGTGTGTTTCCTCTTTCAGCATCACTAACAAACCAAACACCAGGAGAATTTGTTCCCAATATGCTACCACCTCCCACGCTTTATCCCTTCCATACTCCTGGGGGACTTTCCTTTCACTGAGAGCAGTAAACACATAACACACACAAATACACACTTTGTATAAGCAATAACACACACACACACACACACTCTCTCTCTCTGCTCAGAGTAGACAGATCTGTCACAGGGGAAATCTTCTGAACTCTGGTCTGGTGGTGAGAGAGAATTTGAGTGCCAAGCTTCCAGGTCATAGACTTTGACTGACTGCCTGAAACTCCCCAGCCTGTTCTCTCTCTCTGTTCCCTATTTTTTCTCTCTCTCTACCCCCCCCCCCCCCCCCCCTTTCTCTCTCTCTCTCTCTCTCCCCCTCTCTCTCGCTCTCTCTCTCTCTCTCTCTACCCCATCTCTCTCTTCTCTCTCTCTCTACCCCCCTCTCTCTCTAACCCCCCCTCTCTGCTCTCTCTCTCTCTCTCTCTCTCTCTCTCTCTCTCTCTCTCTCTACACCCTCTCTCTCTCTACCCCATCTTTCTCTTCTCTCTCTCTACCCCCTCTCTCTCTTCTCTCTCTCTCTACCCCCTCTCTCTCTACCCCCCCCCCCTCTCTACCCCCCTCTCTACCCCCTCTCTCTCTACCCGCTCTCTCTCTACCACCATCTCTCTCTTCTCTCTCTCTCTATCCCCCCCCCTCTCCCGCTCTTCTCAATTCCATTTTCAATTTATTGGCTTTATTGGCATGGGAAACGTATGTTAACATTGCCAAAGCAAGTGAAGTAAATAGTAAACAAAAGTGAAATAAACAATAAATATTAACAGTAAACACTACACTCAGAAGTTCCAAAAGAATAAAGACATTTAAAATGACATATTATGTATATATACAGTGTTGTAACAATGTGCAAATAGTTAAAGTACAAATGGGAAAATAAATAACATAAATATGGGTTGTATTTACAATGGTGTTTGTTCTTCACTGGTTGCTCTTTTCTTGTGGCAACAGGTCACAAATCTTGCTGCTGTGATGGCACACTGTGGTTTTTCACCCAGTAGATAAGGGAGTTTATCAAAATTGGGTTTGTTTTCGAATTCTTTGTGGATCTCTGTAACCTGAGGGAAATATGTGTCGCTAATATGGTCATACATTTGGCAGGAGGTTAGGAAGTGCAGCTCAGTTTCCACCTCATTTTGTGGGCAGTGTGCACATAGCCTGTCTTCTCTTGAGAGCCAGGTCTGCCTACGGCGGCAAGGCTATGCTCACTGAGTCTGTACATAGTCAAAACTTTCCTTAAGTTTGGGTCAGTCACAGTGGTCAGGTATTCTGCCACCGTGTACTCTCTGTTTAGAGCCAAATAGCATTCTAGTTTGCTCTGTTTTTTTGTAAATTCTTCCTTCTCTCTCTCTTATATATGAAAAATGTATGCACTCACTAACTGTAAATCGCTCTGGATAAGAGCGTCTGCTAAATGACTAAAATGTAAAAAATAAAAAATAATGTAAATGTCTTCTCTCTCGTTCTCTGTTGGAGGTGATATCCAGAGTGACAGAGACTCAGTGGCCTGATCTTTACCAGCAGGAGCCCCACTGTGAGCTCAAGATCCGATATGGCAGCAGGAAAGACCACAGGAGTCAGCAAGCACCCTATGTGTGTGTGTGTGTGTATGTGTGGTGTGTGTGTGTGTGTGTGTGTGTGTGTGTGTGTGTGTGTGTGTGTGTGTGTGTGTGTGTGTGTGTGCCAGAAAGAGAAAGAGAATGAGATATAAGGTGTTTTATAGAGGTGGAAAGAAAGATGAGGTTGGGAGTGAAATGGTGAGTGAGAGAAAATCAGATAAGGGAAGAATGAGCAAGGTGGAGGGAGGGAGGGAGGGAGGGAGGGAGGGAGGGGGGAAAGAATGCTCGAGAGATAGAGTAAGATAAAGAGGACAAAGCTGCTAGGCTCCTGTTAATTTTGAATATTTTATAAATGAGATGTGCTGTACTAATGGGTTTTAATGCAGTAGCCTAGTGTAGTCCACTCTCCAGTAGCCTAGTGTAGTCCACTCTCCAGTAGCCTAGTGTAGTCCACTCTCCAGTAGCCTAGTGTAGTCCACTCTCCAGTAGCCTTGTGTAGTCCACTCTCCAGTAGCCTAGTGTAGTCCACTCTCCAGTAGCCTAGTGTAGTCCACTCTCCAGTAGCCTAGTGTGGTCCACTCTCCAGTAGCCTAGTGTGGTCCACTCTCCAGTACCCTAGTGTGGTCCACTCTCCAGTAGCCTAGTGTGGTCCACTCTCCAGTAGCCTAGTGTGGTCCACTCTCCAGTAGCCTAGTGTGGTCCACTCTCCAGTAGCCTAGTGTAGTCCACTCTCCAGTAGCCTAGTGTAGTCCACTCTCCAGTAGCCTAGTGTGGTCCACTCTCCAGTAGCCTAGTGTGGTCCACTCTCCAGTAGCCTAGTGTAGTCCACGCTCCAGTAGCCTAGTGTGGTCCACTCTCCAGTAGCCTAGTGTAGTCCACTCTCCAGTAGCCTAGTGTAGTCCACTCTCCAGTCGCCTAGTGTGGTCCACTCTCCAGTAGCCTAGTGTGGTCCACTCTCCAGTAGCCTAGTGTGGTCCACTCTCCAGTAGCCTAGTGTGTAGTCCACTCTCCAGTAGCCTAGTGTAGTCCACTCTCCAGTAGCCTAGTGTGGTCCACTCTCCAGTAGCCTAGTGTGTTGTCCACTCTCCAGTAACCTAGTGTGTTGTCCACTCTCCAGTAGCCTAGTGTGGTCCACTCTCCAGTAGCCTAGTGTGGTCCACTCTCCAGTAGCCTAGTGTGGTCCACTCTCCAGTCGCCTAGTGTGTAGTCCACTCTCCAGTAGCCTGGTGTAGTCCACTCTCCAGTAGCCTAGTGTAGTCCACTCTCCAGTAGCCTAGTGTAGTCCACTCTCCAGTAGCCTAGTGTAGTCCACTCTCCAGTAGCCTAGTGTAGTCCACTCTCCAGTAGCCTAGTGTAGTCCACTCTCCAGTCGCCTAGTGTGGTCCACTCTCCAGTAGCCTAGTGTGGTCCACTCTCCAGTAGCGTAGTGTGGTCCACTCTCCAGTAGCCTAGTGTGGTCCACTCTCCAGTAGCCTAGTGTGGTCCACTCTCCAGTAGCCTAGTGTGGTCCACTCTCCAGTAGCCTAGTGTGGTCCACTCTCCAGTAGCCTAGTGTAGTCCACTCTCCAGTAGCCTAGTGTGGTCCACTCTCCAGTAGCCTAGTGTGGTCCACTCTCCAGTAGCCTAGTGTGGTCCACTCTCCAGTAGCCTAGTGTGGTCCACTCTCCAGTAGCCTAGTGGTGTGTCTTTCTCCACTATCCCCTGCCTGCATGAGTGGTTTACTTAAATTGAACAGACTGCCCAGGACATCCGCACAGATAATGTTCACACACACACACACACACACACACACATACACACATACACACGCTCACACGCACACACATACCTACAATATGTATATACACACAAAACACACACACACACGCAAACTAAGATGCACCTGATCTATGTCCACACACAAACATACGGACACGTTAAGACGGCCCTGGCTTTAACAATGCCTGGGCACGTCACTCATAACCTAGGGATGTGATGGAATGGGGTCAGGTGAGTTTTGGTGTTTGTGTCTGAGGCTCTGTGACTTTGATGTTTGGGACTGCAGGTTCCACAGTGACAGTTCCCAGATAGATAGAGCGTGGGTGTCACGATACCGATGTGGATGTGGTGGAGGAGTCAGGCGCAGGACACTGAGGTAAAGTCCAACAGTATATTTAATAGTCCAAAGAAACTGGAAAACCTCTGACCTCAAAAACACAAAGAGGCGAGGGAGAATTACGCACACGCGTAAACACTAAACACAAAACAAACAGGGAGCAAAGACGTAGCTCCGACACTGTGGCAGTAAAAATAACAACACACAATAATACTAACACAAAACAAGGAACTTATAGGGCACGCAATCAACACACAAATGGACACAGGTGATACAGACAGACAAAAGCAATCGACTGACGAAACATAGAGCGGTGGCAGCTAGTACTCCGGGGACGGCGCTCGCCGAAGCCTGCCCGAACCAGGAGGAGGAGCAGTCTCGGCCGAAACCGTGACAGTACCCCCCCCTTGACGCGCGGCTCCAGCCGTGCGCCGACCCCGGCCTCGGGGACGGCCAGGAGGACGCGGACCCGGGCGCGTGGGATGCCCATGGTGAAACTCAGTCAGGAGGGATGGATCGAGTATGTCCCTCCTGGGCACCCAGCACCGTTCCTCCGGACCGTACCCCTCCCACTCCACGAGATACTGGAGACCACTCATCCGGCGCCTCGAGTCCAAGATGGTCCGGACCCGGTACGCCGGGGCCCCCTCGATGTCCAAAGGGGGCGGAGGGGTCTCTCCTATCTCATCTTCTTGGAGTGGGCCAGCTACCACCGGCCTGAGAAGAGACACATGGAACGAGGGGTTAATATTTTTATACTCTATAGGCAGTTGTAACCTGTAACACACCTCGTTCAATCTTCTCAGGACTTTGAAGGGCCCCACAAACCGCCGACCCAGCTTCCGGCAGGGCAGGCGGAGGGGCAGGTTTCGAGTCGAGAGCCAGACTCGATCTCCCGGTGCGTACACCGGTCCCTCACTGCGGTGGCGGTCGGCGCTCGCCTTTTGTTGACGGATGGCACGCTGCAGATGGACATGGGCAGCGTCCCACGTCTCCTCCGAGCGCCGAATCCACTCGTCCACCGCAGGAGCCTCGATCTGGCTCTCGTGCCATGGTGCCAGGACCGGCTGATAGCCTAAAACACACTGGAAAGGTGTTAAATTGGTGGAGGAGTGGCGGAGAGAGTTCTGGGCCATCTCTGCCCAGGGGATGAACCTAGACCACTCCTCCGGCCGGTCCCGGCAATAGGACCTCAAAAACCTACCCACATCCTGATTGACACGTTCCACCTGCCCATTGCTCTCTGGGTGGTACCCCGAGGTAAGGCTTACCGAGACCCCCAACCGTTCCATGAACGCCCCCCAAACTCTGGAGGTGAACTGGGGACCTCGGTCAGACACTATATCCTCGGGGACCCCATAGTGCCGGAAAACATGGGTAAATAGGGCCTCAGCGGTTTGTAGGGCAGTAGGGAGACCCGGCATGGGAAGGAGACGACAGGCCTTGGAAAACCGATCCACAACGACCAAAATGGTGGTATTCCCCTGGGAGGGGGGAAGATCGGTTACGAAATCCACCGATAGGTGGGACCATGGTCGTTGTGGAACGGGCAGGGGGTGTAGCTTACCCCTGGGCAAATGTCTAGGCGCCTTACACTGGGCACACACCGAGCAGGAGGAGACATAAACCCTCACATCCCTAGCTAACGTTGGCCACCAGTATTTCATGCTAAGACAGTGCACGGTCCGGCCAATACCTGGATGTCCAGAGGAGGGTGATGTATGAGCCCAATAAATCAGTCGATCACGAATCTCGAGCGGAACATACGTCCGCCCCACAGGACACTCGGGGGGAGTAGGGTCGGTACGCAGTGCCCGCTCGATTTCCGCATCGACCTCCCATACCACCGGAGCCACCAAACAAGACTCCGGCAAAATGGAAGTAGGCTCGTTGGACCTCTCCTCTGTGTCATACCGCCGGGACAGGGCGTCTGCCTTACCATTCTGGGACCCAGGGATGTATGTGATCTTAAAAACGAACCGGGTTAGGAACATGTTCCACCTAGCCTGACGAGGGTTCAATCTCCTAGCTGCCCGGATGTACTCCAGGTTACGGTGATCAGTCAGAATGAGGAAAGGGTGTTGAGCCCCCTCAAGCCAATGCCTCCACACCTTTAGGGCCTGGACTACGGCTAACAGCTCCCTGTCCCCAACATCATAATTACGCTCCGCCGAGCTGAGCTTCTTGGAGTAGAACGCACAGGGGCGGAGTTTAGGTGGCGTGCCGGACCGTTGTGACAGAACTGCCCCAATACCGGTCTCGGACGCGTCTACCTCTACTTGGAAGGGTAAAGAGGGATCCGGATGCGCCAGCACAGGGGCCGAGGTGAACAGGTTCTTTAGTTTGACAAATGCCCTGTCCGCCTCAGCCGACCACTGCAAACGAACCGGACCCCCCTTTAACAGGGACGTAATGGGAGCTGCAACCTGTCCAAAACCCCGAATAAACCTCCGGTAGTAATTAGCAAAACCCAAGAACTGCTGCACCTCTTTTACAGTGGTTGGAGTTTGCCAATTACGCACGGCCGATACCCGGTCTACCTCTATCTCCACGCCAGACGCGGACAACCGATAACCCAAAAAGGAGACGGACTCCTGGAAGAACAGGCATTTCTCTGCCTTGACATACAGGTCATGCTCTAACAGTCTTCTCAACACTCGGCGCACCTGGGCTACATGCTCGGCTCGTGTAGAAGAATACACTAGGATGTCGTCGATGTAAACTACTACACCCTGCCCATGCATGTCCCGGAAAATCTCGTCAACAAAGGATTGGAAGACTGAAGGAGCATTCATTAACCCGTATGGCATGACGAGATACTCGTAATGACCCGAGGTGGTGCTAAATGCTGTTTTCCATTCATCCCCCTCCCTAATGCGCACCAGATTGTACGCGCTCCTGAGATCCAACTTTGTGAAGAACCGCGCTCCGCGTAATGACTCCGTCATCGTCGCAATCAGTGGAAGTGGGTAACTGTATTTAACTGTGATCTGATTGAGACTACGGTAATCAATACACGGGCGCAATCCCCCGTCCTTCTTCTTCACAAAGAAGAAACTCGAGGAGAACGGGGAAGTAGAGGACCGTATGTATCCCTGTGCCAAGGACTCGGCTATGTAAGTCTCCATAGCCGCTGTTTCCTCTTGAGACAGGGGATACACATGACTCCGGGGAAGGGCTGCTCCTGTCTGGAGATTTATCGCACAGTCCCCCTGTCTGTGAGGAGGTAGCCGTGTTGCCCTCGATTTGCTAAACACGAGTGCTAAATCCTCATACTCAGGGGGAATGCGCAGTGCGGGCACTTGGTTCGGACTCTCTACCGAGGTCGCCCCTACGGAAACACCTAGACATCTCCCTACACACTGGGCAGACCACTCCATAAGAGCCCTCTGTTGCCACGCTATGGTAGGATCATGGGTGCTTAACCAGGGAAGGCCCAACACCACGGGGTACGCAGGAGAGTCAATCAGATAAAACTGAATGGTCTCCTCATGACCCCCCTGCGTCGTCATCGTCAGTGGTGCTGTGACATCCCTGATCAGACCCGACCCCAACGGCCGGCTGTCTAATGCGTGGACAGGAAATGGAGCTTCTACCGGCCGAAGGGGAATTCCTAACCTTCCACAAAATGCCCGATCAATAAAGTTCCCAGCTGCGCCTGAATCTACTAGCGCCTTATGCTGGGAATGAGGTGCCACCTGTGGAAATCTCACAGGAATACTCATGTGACCAACAGAAAGCTCTGGGTAAGTGGGGCGCCTACTCACCTGAAATGACTCCCCAGTGCGTGGCCTGTTGTCACCTCTCCCAGGAGACCCTCCCCAGCACCTGGCCGCGGTGTGTCCTCCACGACCACAGATGGTGCAGGGGATGGCCCCCCTCGGGTTCCCTCTCCTCCTCTCTCTAGCGCCAGCACCCCCGAGCTCCATGGGAATCGGCTCGGAGGTGCTGGAGGGTGGAATGGACGACCCCCACTCGGGACGTCCGCGGGTAGCCAGCAGGGTGTCTAGACGGATGGAAATGTCCACCAACTGGTCGAACGACAGGTTGGTGTCCCTGCAGGCCAGCTCACGTCGAACGTCCTCTCGTAGGCTACACCGGTAGTGGTCGATGAGGGCCCTCTCATTCCACCCCGCATCAGCCGCTAGTGTCCGGAACTCCAGTGCGAACTCCTGTGCGCTCCTCTTCCCCTGTCGAAGGTGGAATAGACGCTCTCCCGCCGCTTTCCCCTCAGGTGGATGATCGAAGACAGCCCTGAAGCGGCGGGAGAACTCCGCGTAGGTGATGGTTGCGGCGTCTATTCCCCTCCATTCGGCGTTGGCCCACTCCAACGCCTTGCCGGATAGACAGGAGATGAGGGCGGAGACGCTCTCGTATCCCGAGGGCGCCGGGTGTATGGTGGCAAGGTAAAGTTCCACCTGCAGGAGGAATCCCTGACACCCGGCTGCAGAACCGTCATATGCCCTCGGGAGCGAGAGCCGAATGCCACTGGGTTCCGGTGCTGAGAGAGGAGGACTGGCCGTTGGTGATGGGATGTTGTAAGAGTGCGTGGGCACCTCTTGATTCACCAATCGGCGCAGAGTGTGGGACACCTCGTCCATGGCGGTCCCGAGTTGCCGGATCATGTTGTCCTGGTAGTTGATCCGGTCCTCCAGGGATTCGGGTACCGCCGCTGTTCCTGCTGACTCCATGTTGGTGTGTTGTTCTGTCACGATACCGATGTGGATGTGGTGGAGGAGTCAGGCGCAGGACACTGAGGTAAAGTCCAACAGTATATTTAATAGTCCAAAGAAACTGGAAAACCTCTGACCTCAAAAACACAAAGAGGCGAGGGAGAATTACGCACACGCGTAAACACTAAACACAAAACAAACAGGGAGCAAAGACGTAGCTCCGACACTGTGGCAGTAAAAATAACAACACACAATAATACTAACACAAAACAAGGAACTTATAGGGCACGCAATCAACACACAAATGGACACAGGTGATACACACAGACAAAAGCAATCGACTGACGAAACATAGAGCGGTGGCAGCTAGTACTCCGGGGACGGCGCTCGCCGAAGCCTGCCCGAACCAGGAGGAGGAGCAGTCTCGGCCGAAACCGTGACAGTGGGTCCCAGGGGCCGTGTGTAACACGCATCTCAGAGTAGGAGTACTGATCTGGGGGCAGGTCCCCTGTGTCCGTGTAGTCTTATTCATTGTGATCTAAAAGGCTAAACTGATCCCAAATCAACATTCCTACTTTGAGACGCTTGAGCTACCCCCGTGAAGACACTGATAAAATACACCCACAAGTCGTTCTGAAACAAGCCCTTGTTGATCTACACCAGGGTTCTTCAATTCCGGTCCTGGAGGGCCGAAACACCTCTGTTTTTCATCCTCTCCTTCTAATCAGGGGCTAATTCAGACCTGGGACACCAGGTGAGTGCAATTAACTACCAGATAGAAATAAAAAACAGAAGTGTTTCGGCCCTCCAGGACCAGAATTGAAGAACCCTGATCTACACTGACTGCCCTGATACAACCCGGCCAAGGAAACCATAAATCTTCATAATAATAATAATAATATGCCATTTAGCAGACGCTTTTATCCAAAGCGACTTACAGTCATGCGTGCATACATTTTTTGTGTATGGGTGGTCCCGGGGATCGAACCCACTACCTTGGCGTTACAAGCGCCGTGCTCTACCAGCTGAGAGTTATAATGAGGTGTCTGGGAAAGGTTGGACCTCTCACAAACACTTAGGAGTCAGAGTGAAAAGGTCAATGGTTACACGGGGAGGAGAGGGAAGGAAGAGAAAGGAAGGAAGGAAGAAAGAAAGAGAGGAAGAAAGATAACAAATAGCTGAAAATGTGATATTGTATACAATGTCAGTATAGCGTTAGACCTGGGAGCGTTTCACTATGCGGAGGATAGGTTCCATGCATGTTACTAGCTGAATTGAGGGGCGTACAGTACAGCTTTTCAAAGACACATATACAGTACCTAAAAAGATGCATCCTACATAATGAGTTCTTTCCTTTATGTCATTGTGTTTGTCTTGAATGCACTCTGGCAAGGTGTCTACTTTTTGATAATATGGTGGCTGTGCATGTGTGTGCGTTTACACATGAGCGTGTGCATGTGTGGGGGCGTGGGTGTGTTTGTATGGGGATGTGTGTGTGTTTGTGTGGTGATGTGTTTGTGTGCATGAGAACACATGCAAGAGTGTGTATGTGTATTATTAGCGTGAGACATAACATGTATATCTACATATAGTGAAGAATCAGGACCAAAGTATTGATAGACTAAATAAATACCTCCAATAGGCCTACAGACTGCTGAGAATCATTGTTTTACCAAGGTTGCCACCTAGTGGAATAAAATAATAATACACTCACAACTATCATGCGCAATTTGACTATGTAACAGCAGCGTCAATCTGTGTGAGTTCCAAACGAAGTTCCAAGCGAATCCAAATGAAGGGATTTAGACATTCAAAACTACATGACAAAATACAAACTTGCGTTATTCAAAATATCTTTATTATGATTTGACGTACATCCGGACATCAAAAATATGGTTTGTAGAGTTTGATTCACTGTGTTACCCATCATTCTCATTTAACAGTAATCACATAAGTGGCTGGACATCTGCGGGGGGGAATTTTTTTGTCAATATTCATTGTACCTGAATAATAATTGATTATAATTAACTAGTTGATGAAGTGCCCAAACAAGTGTGAAATAAAAGTCACAAAGGACACAACACCCAAAACAAAAAACAGAACCCAAACAATTCCTAGCTAATGAGGTCCCTCCACGAATCACCACAAATAGAACTGTTCGTCCAATCAGTGGCCTGGATGCCACCACCATTCTACTCACAGACAAAACTAAGTTACACTAACTAAGATCACAATAATTGGGTCACAAGGCAAAAACTCTGGCGATAACGGTTTTGAGGAGTATAATAAGAAGAACTGAGTATAATATTATTAGTACCTACAGTAACTACAGAGAATATATTGTAAATATTACACTAATTCAAAGTATTTCAGTCAATGTTTGTGCTTTAGAATGTACATCCTATTGTGGCTTTGATACAAACTTTGAACACCTTTCTAATTATCTTCGTCATTCATTTTCTGTACATTGAGTGAATTCTGTCATAAGGACAATGTCATATGTAAATATAGGTAAAGGCTCTATAGCATAACTGCTCTAGAATGGTGATGTGCTATTCTGACACAAGGTGTGGCAGGGGAAGGCAGGGCATAGCTCAACTGTAGGGGGTTGGCTGTGCTGACCATAGCCAGTTGGCTGAAAAGCTCAGGAGAAACTGGAGATATAGAGGGGGCTATAGATCCAGACTGGGGGTCAGAGTTGAGTTGTTGGTAGGGTGTCCAGACCTCAGGCCTGGACTGGGGAGGGGGTGCTGAGTTAGAGGTGGGTGCTGGGTCTGGACTGGGGAGGGTGATGAATTAGAGGAGGATGCTGGGTCTGGACTGGGGAGGGGAGGGTGATGAGTTAGAGGGTGGTTTCTGGGTCCTGACTGGGGAGGGGGCTGAGTTAGAGGGGGGTGCTGGGTCCTGACTGGGGAGGGGTACTAAGGAATATCTGCAGGGCAGGGGTGAAGATTAGGATGGTCCCCAGGACAGACACAGTGAGGAAGGCCCACAGGAAGATCCTGTCCAGAACCTGAGCCACAAACTTCCAGTCCTGGACCACCTGGAATAAGAAAAACAGGAAAATCAAGGAAACAGGAACAAATTCAGCTGCTGATTATAACATTATATACATGATATTACACTACATATCATGTTGATTAAAACATATTGCATTGTGACCCACCTCTCTGATAAAGTGCTCCTTGCGTATATGGCGGCTGATGTAGCGCACTGAGTACGTAGCTCTCTCCAGCATGGTGACCCAGGCCTGACTCTCATCCTCCTTCCCCTCCAGAGGACTCTGTACATGGGTCCCACTGCTGGCCCTCTGACCCCCTTTAAGGCCCCCAGACCGGGGCTTCAGCTCGGGGCTCTCCGGCGCCAGCTCTGGGTAGTGGTACCGGTCAGTGTGGCCCCGCATGCACAGCATCCTAGGTAGCCTCTGAAGGAAGAGGGAGCGAACCCAGGGGGACATGGGATGGTAGGTGGCAGAGGAACGGTGGTGCACATTGATAACAAACACCGTGACGATGATGGAGAGGGTGACGAAGATCATGATGAAGAGGAGGTACTCCCCGATGAGGGGGATGACCTTGGAGGAAGATGGGATGATCTCTTCTATGACAAGGAGGAACACAGTGAGCGACACAAGGACGGAGGTGGAGAGAGAGAGCTTCTCCCCTTCATCCGATGGAAGATAGAACACCAGCACGGTCAGGAACGACAGACCGAGACACGGAATAATAAGAAAGAGTGTATAGAACAGCGGGAGACGTTTCAGAATGAAAGAGTACGTTATAAAGGGGAAGGAATACATCCCGTCCCTCCGGTTTCCTCTGGCCCCCGTGGCGTTCAGGATCTCCCACTCTCCGTTGTCAAAAAAGTCCTTCCTGTCTACATAGTCATCTAACAGGATCATGTCCACCATGTTACCATCGTAGGTCCAGGAGCCAAACTTCATGGAGCAGTTCTGTCTGTCGAAGGGGAAGAAGGTGACGTCCATAGTGCAGGCTGACTTGTAGCTGGCCGGAGGGGTCCACGTGATCCTACCGTTGGACTTAACGATGGCTTTGGTCATCAGGGAGCCCTCGAACCGCCCGTCAGCACTGGGGGAGGAGAGGGGGGCAGGGGGTAAGATTAGGGTTAGGTTTAGGTTTAATGTTATGGTTAGGGTGTGTATAAGGCCGAATCGTATTTTATTAGTACCTTGCACTTTCACTTTTTGTATTCTTTTGAGCATGGATTAAATTAATTATATTATTTTTGCATCTCGGCCTCCTTGGGTTATTCCTCTTCATGGTTTTGAGTGCGAGTACTTTTTGAACTCAGATATTTTTTCTCCCACACACCGGCCACCTTTCATTGTAGCCTGAGAGCTAACCTTCATACTGGCTTTCTAGGGTGTGTATAAAACATACATTTTAGGAATACATCATACAAAAAAAGGATCTACAGTATCAATGTGGGCTATTAGTGTGAAAATAGGTTGAGGTTACACTGTCTTGTCTGAAGACATTATGCTAAATGGAGCCCATCATAACATGTGACATATTATCATAGAGCTTACTTCTCATAGAGCACGATGTCGGGTAGCCAGATGGTCTCAGATGGAACTCTGATCGATGTGATCCCACCATAGTCCTCAGGGTTCCATCGCAGTTTATAATCTATCCACTCCTGTTGAGGGAAAAACACAGATTGTTATCTATCTATCTATCCTCTTCTGTGGACAACAACACAGTTTCTACGCCTCTTTTACAAGCTACAGTCACCCCCTTCTCCTCCTCACCTGCCACAGCCACACATTAGTGGTCATCAGCTGGTTCTTCTCATCCTGAGAGAGAGAGAGAGAGAGAGAGAGAGAGAGAGAGAGAGAGAGAGAGAGAGAGGTCATGTAGAGTGGAGCAGAGGAGATGAGACATCTAGGTTAGAAATGTGTATCGTATATCATTTGAATGGAATCCAATTTTGCTGTCCGTTCCATTTCCTTTTTACATTATGTCATGATTATACCTTAAACTATCCATAAATGTATCACTCTTGTGCAATTTATATCTACAGGCTACATTAAGGGTTTTCTTTCATTATTTTAGGCTATCTGGCATTAGTGTGTAAGCCTAAGCTGTACAGGCGCCAAATAGCCTACACGCCAATCGCCAAATACTTTTGGGAACGGGCAGAAAAAGTTAATATTGATCCACGGAGGCAAAAGGGACAATGTCAGAGTTTAATTCAATAAGAGAAAAACTGCGAAATGGAGAGTTGAAAATAAAGGGCCTGAAAATACATGTTTGGGAAAGATTTGGTGAAGTGGTAAAAGAGGATGATAGCAGTGCTGGCTATATTTTGTGAAATGATTGAGAGGTGCTATACAAATTCGACAGTCACAAGACAGGGACTTCAAATAGGCCTATGGCACGTCAAGGAAACTGTAGCCTACTGTTCAAATGGGTTAATTGGAAACTGAAATCTGGACACTGACTGACTGTAAGTCTATAACCTCTCCACCAAACTGGAAGTCTTCCGACTAGCTTGGAAAGACAGTTCCGTGTAATATCGAAGAGTCCTTACTGCTGCTCGATCAGCCTATTTTTCCTAATTCAGGAGAATTAGAACAATCTAACATTTATTTTTTATACTGTCGCAAAGCTAACTAAAAAGCAGCATTCCCCAAGAGAGGATTGCCTTCACTTCAGAGGTGATGAATTCATTAAATTCTTTGGCGAAAAGATCATGATCATTAGAAAGCAAATTACGGACTCCTCTTTGAATCTGCGTATTTCTCCAAAGCTCAGTTGTCCTGGGTCTGCACAGAACTGCTAGGACCTAGGATCAATGGAGACACTCAAGTTTTTAAATCCTGTATCTCTTGACACATTCACAAAAATAGTCATGGCCTCTAAACCTTCCAGCTGCATACTGGACCCTATTCCAACTAAACTACTGAAAGAGCTACTTCCTGTGCTTGGCCCTCCTATGTTGAACATAATAAACGTCTCCCTATCCTCCGGATGTGTACCAAACTCACTAAAAGTGGCAGTAATAAAGCCTCTCTTGAAAAAGGCAAACCTTTTGACCCGGAAAATGTAAAAAGCTATCGGCCTATATCGAATCTCCCATTCCTCTCATAAAAATTGGAAAAGCTGTTGCGCAGTAACTCACTGCCTTCCTGAAGACAAATGTATGCGAAACGCTTCAGTCTGGTTCTAGACCCCATCAAAGTACTGAGACTGCACTCGTGAAGGTGGTAAATTACATTTTAATGGCGTCAGACCAAGGCTCTGCATCTGTCCTCGTGCTC
Organism: Coregonus lavaretus; assembly: GCF_964263955.1. Taxonomy (NCBI): domain Eukaryota; kingdom Metazoa; phylum Chordata; class Actinopteri; order Salmoniformes; family Salmonidae; genus Coregonus; species Coregonus lavaretus. The sequence continues at coordinate 161,308 of NW_028162834.1, forward strand.
CTAGACCTTAGTGCCGCTTTTGACACCATCGATCACCACATTCTTTTGGAGAGATTGGAAACCCTAATTGGTCTACACGGACAAGTTCTCGCCTGGTTTAGATCTTATCTGTTGGAAAGATATCAGTTTGTCTCTGTGGATGGTTTGTCCTCTGACAAACCAATTGTACGTTTCGGTGTTCCTCAAGGTTCAGTTTTAGGACCACTATGGTTTTCACTATATATTCTACCTCTTGGTGATGCCATTCGGAAACACAATGTCAACTTTCACTGCTATGCAGACGACACACAGCTGTACATTTCGATAAACATGGAAGCCCCAAAATTGCTTACCCTGGAAGCCTGTATTTCAGACATAAGGAAGTGAATGGCGGCAAATGTTTTACTTTTAAACTCGGACAAAACAGAGATGCTAGTTCTATGTCCCAAGAAACAAAGAGATCTGCTGTTTGATCTGACAATTATTCTTGATGGTTGAACAGTCGTCTCAAATAAAATTTTGAAGGACCTCAGTGTTACTCTGGACCCTGATCTCTCTTTTAATGAACATATCAATAATATTTCAAGGGCAGCTTTCTTCCATCTTTGTAACATTGCAAAAAATCTTAAACGTTTTGTCCAAACATTATGCTGAAAAACTAGTCCATGCTTTTGTCACTTCTAGATTAGACTACTGCAATGCTCTACCCAGATAAAGCACAAAATAAACTTAAGTTAGTGCTAAATACGGCTGCTAGAATCTTGACTAGAACGGTCAGAAGACGCAGGCCTCCTTATTGTCCCTAGAATTTCTAAGCAAACAGCTGGAGGCAGGCCTTTCTGCTATATAGCTCAAGTTTTATGGAAAGGTCTGCCTATCCATGTGAGAGACGCAGACTCTGTCTCGACCTTTAAGTCTTTACTGAAGACTCATCTCTTCAGTAGGTCCTATGATTGACTGTAGTCTGGCCCAGGGGTGCGAAGGTGAACGGCAAGGCACTGGAATGACGAACCACCCTTGCTGTCTCTGCAAGGCCGGCTCCCCTCTCTCCACTGGGATTCTCTGCCTCTGACCCTATTACGGGGGCTGAGTCATTGGCTTACTAGTGCTCTTCCATGCCGTCCCTAGGAGGGGTGCTTCATGTCGTGCCAGGATTTTTTGCGCTATACTCGACTTGAGTGGGTTGAGTCACTGACGTGAGCTTCCTGTCCTGTCTTCCGCCCCCTCGGGCTCGTGCGGTGGAGGAGATCTTCATGGGCTATACTCAGCAGTGTCTCAGTGGTCTGTTAATATCCCTCTAGTGATGTGGGGGCTGTGCTCTGGCAAAGTGGGTGGGATTATATCCTGCCTGGTTGGCCCTGTCCGGGGGTATCGTCGGACGAGGCACAGTGTCCCCCGATCCCTCCCTGTCTCAGCCTCCAGTATCTATGCTGCAATAGTCTTATCTGGTGTACATTTAAGTATGCTCCCTCTAATTCTCTCTCTCTCTCTGCCTCTCTCCATCACTTCCCCGATGACTCCTGGCTGTCCCCAGTCCACCTGGTTGTGCTGCTGCTCCAGTTTCAACTGTTCTGCCTGCGGCTATGGAACCCTGGCCTGTTCACCAGACGTGCTATCTTGTCCCAGACCTGCAGTTTTCGACTCTCCCTCTCTCTCTCTCTCTCTCTCGTTCTCTAGTGCACCTGCTGACTCGACCTCTGAATGTCCGGCCATGTACTCTTTTAATATCCACCCGGCACAGCCAGAAGAGGACAGGCCACCCCTCAGAGCCTGGTTTCTTCATAGGTTCCTGCCTTTCTAGGAAGTTTTTCCTAGCCACCGTGCTTCTACATCTGCATTGCTTGACGTTTGGGGTTGTAGGCTGGGTTTCTTTATAGCACTTTGTGAAATCTATTGATGTAAAAAGGCCTTTATAAGTAAATGTGATTGATTGACATAGCCTTAATATTAACTCCTGCAGAATTAAGCATTCCTTGCAGTAAAATGATACACCAAATGTAGACAACATTTTTACTTGGGAACAGGAGTGGAGAAATATGATTTATTTCTCTCTGCATCTTGAGAGAATGTGAATGCGCAGTTAGATACGATCTGTATGAGGTGCTATCTTTATCAGCATCTTAAAAGCGGATATTATTTCAACCACATAAAATATGCATCCAAGCCGAACTGGAATCTTATCAGAAACATGTTGAGTCATTTTCACAGCTTTGTAATTCGTTACAACCGGTCAAACTGAAAATATATTTTATTGCATTTTCTCCCCAGTGTCTAAACGTCTTTCCTCTGCCAAAGAAGCAGAGATGACAGAGAAAACTTTACTGATGTCAACTAGATTGAAGCATTCATTCTATCGATTTATGTTATTACTCTGGTGAGCAAGGGTTTATTTAGTAGTCTAGGGCAAAATATAATGATAGAAGAGAAATTACATTATAGACTAATCTAATTATAGACAAGTTGACTAACAAATAGACTACCAATATGTCGGAAATTATAAGAGACATCGAAATGTAAAGGGGGGGAGGGGCTGGTCCAACTCAAGGTGTCATTTAAAAAATGCACCCCCTTCCCCAACATTTAAAATATTTTCACATGACCCTCCCCTTGTACTGTAAAATAAATGTAACACCCTCCCCGTCATAGAATTAACTCAAAATGATTGATATAACATATTTTTATACAGTATTGGTTAATGTCGTTGATCTCATATA